>NW_028270169.1:82406189-82666189 GCF_037043375.1 Chiloscyllium plagiosum
TAACGTGATGCCACTAATTAAAGGATTTAAGAAGGGTGATAGGGAAAAGCCAGTGATCCTGACGTCAGTGGTGGGTAAATTGTTGGATGGGATTATGAGACACTGGATCTGCACGTATTTTGAAAGACAACAACTGATTAGGGATCTTCAACATGGCTTGTGCAAGTGACATTGTGTGTCATTTACTTGTCTGAGTTTTTTTGAAGAAGTGACTAAAAAGATTAATTGAGGCAGAAAGGCTTACATTATCGATATGAACTTTGGTGAGGCGTTTAACAATGTTGTGCATGGGCATCTGATTAACAAAGTTGGTTCTTATGAAATACATGGAGAACTAGCCATTTTGAAAAAAATGACTCAAAAGTAGGGGACAGTGGGCAGTGGTGGATGGTTGCAATATACTGGCAAAGATTTGCAATGCTTCTTATGCTGGGCAGATAGTCCAGTTTGGGGAGTAATCCACGAGCACGGTCTGCCCAACTCTCCATCTTAGCTGTTACCTTATGCAAGTTTATGGTCGCTGGGCTGGTTCTGTGAGGCAGATTCAGACATTGAGGCAATGGACCATTCCAGCTGATCTGGCATTGTCTTTATTCAATGTTTGCATTCTTGTGATTTGACCCATCATTTTCTCCATTCTCCAGTTACTTCCTCTCCCCTGTATCCTGATCCATATTTTCACGAAGTTATCAGGTAATTAATTGTTTGTTTGTTTTTTTTTCTGTATCTTTTCCTGGCCTTAGTTTTTGGCTCCCTCGTGTATCGCTGCTGGTATTGTGTAGCTCATAAATAATAAAATGGTGTGTCTAGGGCTGTTGTTCACTTCCTGGTGTGTCCCATGTGGTTCTCCATGTCGGGCAGGGGTATTCCAGTAGTTTTGACTCACGCCTTTGAAACTTGGTCTGTGCCTGTCCACTGAACACTTGTGTTTGTCCCTCTCAGCTGATCGTGCGGTCAGTAACACAAGGAAGTCCCTGGAATGTTATTGTAAAGGAGCAGACATCGAACGTGTAGCTGAGAGACTTTTGACTGGCTCCTGTTATTGAAAAGTTAGTGGAGCTGCTGGGGATGGGTTGCTGGAGATTGTGTTGTGAGCGACCTCAGACATTCAGGGAGAGCTGAGGATTTGGTGACTCAACTCGGGATGGAGCATGGGGACTGTAGTTACAGCATCTGGGTCTGTAACATGAACAACGAATGGAGCAGAGGCTGCAGAGAGGGGAAGCTCTGAAACCACAAAGTGAGTGTGTGTGTGTGGGGGTGGGGGGGTGGGAAGGGATCTGCCAAATCTGTCTGTGTCTTAGCCTGTACAAGCACACACTCTCACGTTACGCTTTACATGCACTAATGCGCCATCTCCCTATCTGCTCCACACACGCACTCACACTCCCCCTGTCTCATATATGCACACGCACACTTTGCTCTGTTACATGCATGCCTACACCCACTCTGTTTCCCTCCTGCACTCACACACGCACGTTCCCTCAGTCTCTCTCACTTACACACAATCTCTCTCTTTCTCTCTTTCACGCAGCATACCCCCTCAAACACACGTACACGCACACACACACACACGTATGCATGTATACATCTGTGGCGTGAATTTGCATTTACATACTTGTATTTGCAGATACACTTTATTTTGCTCGAAAAACATAGAATTTGGAGACAGTCTGTCAATGCTGTACTTTATAAACTCCTACTTTGGGAACAAATCCATTCTGACTCCAGATGAAGACACAAACAGACGCTAAACAAGACCTCACGCCTGAAGTACATTGTCTAACCAAAGGGGTCACCTACTTTACATCGATAATGGCTGAAGGTATCTCTCGGCAGTGACTTGAACGAAACTCAACGATTTGCATATTAATAAATCAAAATCTGCACCCCCATACTAAGTGATTACAGCTTTAAGAGCCGTCTCAGGTTCGTACCATTCATGCACATGAGTTGTACAATCCTTTGATCTTTTCCTTATAGCTTTTGTTTCTTACGTCTTCCTCTCTCTCTAATACTTGATGAACAAGCAACGCAATGGAAGCTTGTGTTTTCAAATAAACCTGTTGGAATCTATTGTTGTGTGACTTTTGACTTTAGAACATAGAACATAGAACAGTACAGCATAGAACAGGCCCTTCAGCCCACCATGTTGTGCCGACCATTGATCCTCATGTATACACCCTCAAATTTCTGTGACTTCGTCCGATCCTGTCCAAAACCTGTGGCTCCATATCGTAGCTTTTTATTACTTAGCTAATCATCTCTCTTAGCAAATAAATTTTTCCTTTACCCATGTGGTCTTGTCTTGCATATTAATCTTTTGTGAGACAGAATACGCACTGTTGTCTGGAAATCCAAGTTTCATACATCTATATGATCCCCATTATCCACATTGTTTGTCACTTTTTAAAAGAAAGGTAGTCAAATCATTAAAACAATATTTATCTTTCATAAAACTATGTTGAATGCTGGATTGTGGATTGACTTTGATAATCTCGTGTTATTAATTCCTTCATAACGGATTCTAACAATTTGTCTTTAATTCCAATATATTTCTCATTACTTTTTATTCCCTAGTGAAGCTGGTTATTTAAAGTTATTCTCTTCCTATAACCACTACTTTCCCTTTCACAATTCCTGTGTAACAGGCACAAGGCTGTAAAAGATCTGCTCCAATTGCTGTGTAAGAGGCATGAGAGGCTGATTGGACTCATTCTGTTCCTTCTTTACACGTTCGCTGGGCTGAAAGTCCTTCTGGTGTTCCCACATTATAGTCTCGACGGGCTGAATGTCCTCCTGAAGTTCCTACATTATAATCTCGATGGCTTGCATGTCCTGCTCCTGTTCCTGTCCAAGCCGCTCAGGATCTCAATGTCCTCATCCTGTTGCTCAATGACAGGTTTGGGGAATTATGAAATCCCCCTGCTCAAATGTCACTTTTCAAGGGCTGAAATATGCAGACAAGTTGTGTTGCCCCCACTGGGTAACTCAGTGGTTAGCACTGCCGCTTTACAGCACCAAAGATTCGTGTTCAATTCCAGTCTCCCATTTGCTCCCATAGTCCCAAGATGCGCAGGTTCGGTGGATTTGCCACGCTAAATTCTCCAAAACGTCCGGGGATGTGATGGCTAGGCACATCAGTCATGAAAAGTGCCACGTTATAAAGATTGGGTGGGGTGGGTGGTGTTGATTGGATGGGATGATCTTCGGAGGATCAGTGTGTTTTCGATCGGTCAAATGGCCTGCTTCCACACTGCAGGGATTCTATGATTAACACGTTCGTTGCAGAAATAAATTGAGGAAACAATCTTTGAGTTAATTCCAATATCCTTTCCTCAGTGAGGAGATTACATCTGTACACACTACTCCAGATGTGATATCACTAACTTGCTGTGGAGCAGCAGCAACACTTCACCAGCTTGCTGTAAGGTTACCGCCTAGGTTAGAGCAGTCTTAGCTCTCTGGGGGAATACGCAGCATTCCTGAAAGATGATTGTCCTTCTTTACTCCAACAGCACAACTGAAGATCTGGTGATAATGTTACAATAACTCTTTAGAAGAACGGGTAAGATGTGGTGAGATAATATCAATGTGAGATATGCCTCACCAAACATCTCACCTGAATCTGCCATTAACCTCGCCATATAATCTGTTAAAGTGGAGCTTAGAAACGGCAAGGAGAAGCTAACATTAATGAGTTATATATCGGCGTCACAATTGTGATACAAATGTTGGGTATGGTCCAAAACAGGACTTTAGATATACAAGTTTGTGGGTACTGCAGTAATAATGGACAGCTTCAAGTTACATCTAAACAAAGTTAAACCAAGTGAATGTTAATACTGGGAAAATGGATTTCATGAGCGTCTATGAGGTGGTTTGCTTTGACGATATGTTGACCACGTAGCGAGAGATCAGGCTGTTTTGGAATTGATGATGTGTGATCAGAAGAGCTAATTGACAACTCGGATGCAAAGGAGCTTTTGGGAATAGTGATCTTAATATTTTCAATTTAAATGACATCTGAATACAAAGCAGTTTTTTTTCATTGAAATGGTCTGTCAGGATATTCTCGAGATTAATCTCTCTGATGGCAAGATAGCCTGATACGGGAACTCCGCCTGTATTCCAGAGTGTTTCAGAAAATGAGAGGTGATCAAAATAAAACTTTAAAAAAAAAAAATCACACAGAGGACAGTAACGAAAATGGGCATTGGCAAGTGTGAGCAAGATTAGCGAGAAACCCAAGATATTCCACAATGACATCAAACAAATCAGAATAACCAGGGCATAATTAGGGATTTCTTCGAGAATGTAGCCAGTAAAGTGGATAATGGGGATCCAGCAAATGCAGTATATCAAAACTTTGTCAAGGTGCCACATAAAGAACTGATCTAGAAAGGTTAGATACCAGGGTGTTACGGGTAGAGTATTGAATTGGATATAGGATTGGCTGACTGACAGAAAGCAGAGCATCAGGAGAAATGATCTTTCTCTGGTGAACTGAAACGAGTTAGGTGCTTCAGGGCTCAGTTCTCAGACCTCAACTGTTTACAACCTATCCAAATGACCTGGAAAGGAAGACAGAGAGTAGCAACTAAATTCACAGATTGTCCGCAATTAGATGTTAAAACAGGCTGATGAGGACTTAAAGAGTTTAAAACTGAATATTGATAAGCGTGGAAAATGGGGCAGATTGCTACATCTTGCAGGTGGTGTTTAATGTGGATAAATGCAAAGTTGAAAATCCTACTGCCACTCCTAATTCCTATGGTCTTGTGTTATTCCTTCTGCAGTTCTTTGGATTTTATTCATCATTGGTGGCTGGGGCCACAGGAGCCGAGGGTTTTGGTTGAGGGAGATGCAGGTTGATCCGTGTGTAGGAAAGAAGACACTAATATGGTCAAAAGACTGTAGTAAGGCCTTTTTGACTAGCACAGCAGGCTTGGTAACCAGATGGGTAAAAACAATGACTGCAGATGCTAGAAACCAGATTCTGGATTCGTGGTGATGGAAGAGCACAGCAGTTCAGTCAGCATCCAAAGAGCTACGAAATCGGGCAAAAGCCCTTCACCAGTAATAAAGGCAGTGAGCCCCTAAAGCGTGGAGAGATAAGCTAGAGGAGGGTGGGGGTGAGGAGAAAGTAGCATAGAGTACAATGGGTGAATGGGGGAGGGGATGAAAGAGATAGGTCAGGGAGGAGAGGGTGGAGTGGATAGGTGGAAAAAGGAGATAGGCAGGTAGGACAAGTCGGGACAAGTCATGGGGACAGTGCTGAATTGGACGTTTGGAAATAGGGTGAGGTGGGGGAAGGCGAAATGAGGAAACTGTTGAAATCCACATTGATGCCCTGGGGTTGATGTGTTCCGAGGTGGAAGATGAGGCGTTCTTCCTCCAGGCGTCTGGTGGTGAGGGAGCGGCGGTGAAGGAGGCTCAGAACCTCCATGTCCTCGGCAGAGTGGGAGTGGGAGTTGAAAAATTGGGTCACGGGGCGGTGTGGTTGATTGGTGTGGGCATCCCGGAGATGTTCCCTAAAGCGCTCTGCTAGGAGGCGCCCAGTCTCCCCAATGTAGAGGAGACCGCATCGGGAGCAACTGATACAATAAATGATATTAGTGGATGTGCAAGTAAAACTTTGATGGATGTGGAAGGCTCCTTTAGGGCCTTGAATAGAGGTGATGGAGGAAGTGTGGGCGCAGGTTTTACAGTTCCTGCGGTGGCAGGGGAAAGTGCTAGGATGGGAGGGTAGGTTGTAGAGGGGCGTGGACTTGACCAGTTAGTCACGGAGGGAACGGTCTTTGCGGAAGGCAGAAAATGGTGGGGAGGGAAATATAGTCCTAGTGGTGGTGTCTGATTGGTGGTGGGGTCTGATTGGTGGTGGCGGAAATGTCGGCAGATGATTTGGTTTATGCGAAGGTTGGTAGGGTGGAAGGTGAGCACCAGGGGCATTCTGTCCTTGTTACGGTTGAAGGGGTGTGGTCTGAGGGCGGAGGTGCGGGATGTGGATGAGATGCGTTGGAGGGCATCTTTATCCATGTGGGAAGGGAAATTGCGGTCTCTAAAGAAGGAGGCCATCCTGTGGTGGAACTGGTCCTCCTGGGAGCAGATAGGGCGGAGTCGGAGGATTTGGGAATACGGGATGGCATTTTTGCAAGAGGTAGGGTGGGAAGAGATGTAATCCAGGTAGCTGTGGGAGTCCGTGGGTTTGTAAAAAATGTCAGTGTCAAGTCGGTCGTCATTAATGGAGATGGAGAGGTCCAGGAAGGGGAGGGAGGTGTCAGAGATGGTCCAGGTAAATTTAATATCAGGGTGGAATGTGTTGGTGAAGTTGATGAATTGCTTAACCTCCTCGCGGGAGCACGAGGTGGCGCTAATGCAGTCATCAATGTAGCGGAGGAAGAGGTGGGGAGTGGTGCCGGTGTAATTACGGAAGATCAACTGCTCTACGTAGCCAACAAAGGGACAGGCTTGGCTGGGGCCCATACGTGTGCCCATGGCTACCACTTTGGTCTGGAGAAAGTGGGAGGATTTAAAGGAGAAATTGTTAAGGGTGAGGACCAGTTCGACCAAATGAATGAGAGTGTCGGTGAAAGGGTACTGTGCTGTGCTCTTCCAGCACCACTAATCCAGAATCTGATAAACAGATGGCCTATCCGCGTTCTTAATTTCTGATGTTTATGTGTCTGGCATAAAATATATTCAAAATGTAACAGTCAGGCATACAGTGCGTAATTAATATGCTGTTTTGCAATAAAGGAACAAATGACAATTTAGACCAGAAGTAAAGACTTGGCAATTCTTTTGAGATTTAATGACTATTTGCTGCACTGCAGTCTGGGAACTGGGTGATGGGACAACAAAACACGTAAGCGTTGTTGCAACTTTAAGCTCAGATCTTGAGTAAAAATATTACATTATCAATTCTATTGTAAAGAGGCCATAATCCATATCTTCTGAAAACTATTTTGAATGTATTATGGAAGAAAGCAAATATTGAAAATGTTAGAAAAACAAAATGTGAAAAGGAAATGAGTCTATAAATATTTATAGGAGGGACAAATATTGGTGTTTGGATCATAGTTGGGAATTTTTTTCTGTCTTCGAATACGTTGGTGAGTTGAATGGAAAAGCAGTTTAGCATTTCAATGGACAGATTGCAAAACTGAGGCATAAGGAAGGGGAATCTGGATCACAAAACAAAACCTCTCACATCAACATCAAGTTATTTTCAGAAGGCAACATAAAGCTTGAATTATTTTGAAACCCAATAAATTTAGATAAAGGGAAGTTTCCCTTACAGATTCATGGTGAGAACACTTTCATTTTATAAGTGTGTCTTCTTGTTTTTGAGCATTGCAGCAACGGGAAGAGCTGCTCTCTGTTCATCCTGTCCCGACCCCTCATGCTGTTAAACACCTCCATCAGGAGCTCCTCTCAACCTTCTTTGCCTAAAAGTAAAATCAAGAAATTCTAGCCTCTCTTCATAGATTGAGTACTCTTGACTTGTTACATCTGAAATTTATCAAATTTTTCAGTATTAACTTTCATCTGTCATCGATCTGGCTACCTGAACAATCCGTGCATACCATCCGTACCCTAACACGTTGCTCTTCACTGTGAACTACCTAGCTAAACTTTGCATCACCCACAGCATTGTTTATCATTTCCCCAAAACTCTCTCCCTCCCATTCCCATCATAATCATTTATGAAGTTTACTCTAAGCCTTGACTTTCTTCCTGTTCTTTAGATGTTACTCAGGGAAAGAATTGAGAATCCCAGTCTCTTGTGTGTTGCTTTTCGTTATTTGGATTATTTACAGCGTGATGCAGTTGAGGTCTTTTTATGACGGAGCCACAAATTTTATTTTGGACATGTAGCTGAATTCCTCATTTTTACTATGCGCCTCTGTACGTTTCATTTATAAGACTTGTATAAAATTAATATTGGATTCGGTTTAGGCGGCTTTCACTGCAATATTTGTGCTTTACATGGAACTGGATAATGTTCTTTGTAACATGCCCTGCAATAGCCAGAGCTTTAGGAATTTTCGCCCGTAGGATGGAGACAGACACATCATGTTGTTTAATTTTGTTTAAAAGGGCTAGAGTGATGAGGATAAAGCTCCAATTAAATTCTACATATAGACTCACGGCAGGAGATCAAATCATATCATCAAGTCTACCTTGAACTGGAAACAAATTATTAAAACATTCACCCACGTTTATTCATATTGTAAAAATTGTTTCAAAAAAATGTGCTTCGAGCAGCATGGATCTGACAGCTGCTTCTGGGATTGCAGGCCGTTAAATATTTATTATCGTCTTTTTTTTACAGATGATCAAGTTATTAGAGTTTATTAATATAACATTATGTTTCAATTTCTATTAACATGCAAAAACAAGTAAAGACCACGACTTTCTTTCAAACGAATATTTTTAAAGAATATTTTAAGAGGTGGTT
The DNA here is from genome assembly GCF_037043375.1 of Chiloscyllium plagiosum. Classification (NCBI taxonomy): domain Eukaryota; kingdom Metazoa; phylum Chordata; class Chondrichthyes; order Orectolobiformes; family Hemiscylliidae; genus Chiloscyllium; species Chiloscyllium plagiosum. The sequence goes on from NW_028270169.1 coordinate 82,414,654, forward strand.
TAAAAAAATTTAAGTGTATTCATATTTTAAAGTTAAAAATCACACAACACCAGGTTATAGTCCAACAGGTTTAATTGGAAGCACACTAGCTTTCGGAGCGACGCTCCTTCATCAGGTGATTGTGGAGGGCTCCATCGTAACACAGAATTTAAGCAAAAAATTGCAGTGTGATGTAACTGAAATTATACATTGAAAAATTGATTGTCTGTTAAACCTTTCATCTGTTAAAATACAGTGATAGTTTCACTTCTTACATGCGTAAATCACAAAACCCATTTTTTTCAAGTTGCATTCTCGGGTTAGCCCCCTGTGTTCTCTGTCTATGACCTGATGTTTAGATTGATACTAATCTAAAAAAATTAGATAACAGAGTTTTACCTAAATTCATGCAGTTTTTGAGCTCGGAGTTCTACATGAATGTATGCAGTTTTTGAGCAAACTGCAATGTAACTCTGCAAGTATAAATTCACCACACAAAATATATGTGTGCATGTAGGTCTTTGTCTGTCTGTGTCTGTCTATCTGAGGTGGAGATCGAGAGTGTGAGGAAGTGTGTGTATGTGTGTAGTGAGTGCAGAATGTCTTAAGTCTGTGAGGGGGTGCATGTGCGAGTGTGGGAGTGTGTGTGTCTATAAGGGTGTGTGGGTCTCTGTGCACGTCTGTGTGTACCTGTGTCTGCGTGGATGTAAGTGTGTGTGTGTGTAGGAATATCTGTGCTCAAAAACTGCATACATTCATGTAGAACTCTGAGCTCAAAAACTGATGAATTTATGTAAAACTCTGTTATCTCACTTTTTAGATTAGTATCAATCTAAGCATCAGGTCATAGACAGAGAACACATGGGGCTAACACCTTCAACATATTAGGTGAAAACAATGACGGCAGATGCTGGAAACCAGATTCTGGATTAGTGGTGCTGGAAGAGCAAAGCAGTTCAGGCAGCATCCAAGGAGCAACGAAATCGACGTTTCGGGCAAAATCCCATCAACCTATTGTCTAGCTATCATCATTGTTAACAGATAACCGGAGAATACAACTAAAAAAAGGGTTGTGTGATTTACACATGAAAGAAGTGAAACTATCGCTGTATTCTAATAGATGAAAGGCTTAACACATAATCAATTTTTCAATGTATAATTTAAGTTACATCACACTGCAAATTTTTGCTATAAATTCTGTGTTACGACCGATCCCTCCACAATCACCTGATGAAGGAGCGTCGCTCCGAAAGCTAGAGTGCTTCCAATTAAACCTGTTGGACTATAAACTGATGTTGTGTGATTTTTACCTTTATGCACCCCAGTCCAACACCAGCATCTCCTAATCATGACACATATTTTAAAAGTTATTTTATGCTGCAAAATATTTTTTTTCGAAAAATTAATTGTCTTTTTTGTAAACAAGGAGTTGTGCCTTCATTCCGGAGAGTCTGACATATTTTCAGCACCGGAGAAAACTTGTCTCTTCGATGCCTTTATTGAAGATGAATGTTTTTTATTGATTTATTTAGCTAAATGGTTGGTTTTATTCAATATTGAGGTATGTTTGATAAATGTTTCTATATTCTTTCCATCTAAACATTATTGTCTGTAGGTAATGAAAGGTAACATATATAAGGTGTCATGAAAAGTCCTTCTTTAAACATAACATTACTAAGACCATATATAAGGTACAGAGAGGATGGCTAGAATATTTGGAAAAATCGTTATCCAGCAATTCAGTCAGATAAATAATGACTGTCTGGAAAGATAAGAAGGTAGTTCAAACGTCTGCGGTGGCTATTACTCTGTCAAAATGATTTTCCGTTTTTGGAACTGTTGAACGGGATTATGCCTCTGAGAAAAATGGAAGAGCAGCCAATTATTGGAAACTTCGAATGATTCTTATGTTCGGCAGCGTTTGAGAAGATTTGGTAGAATTATTGCTATAGTGGACTCTTCTGTCAGGAACGTCAACAGGAGATTCTGTGGCACTGAGTCGGAGTTTAGGATGGCTTGTGACTTTCCTGGTGCTAGGATTAAGAATGACTCCAAACACTTCAAGCATATTGTTAACTGTGAGATTGAGTAGCCAGAAATTATTGTACATATTGGTAGAAATGACATTTTTTAGGGAAAAGAATAAAGCAATACAGAGTAAATTGAAGAGGTGATGTCGAAGATTAAAACTAAAACCTTTAAAGTATTCATTTCTGGTTTACTCCCAGTGCCAAAATCAACCAGAAGATGAACAAAAGGTGAAAGGCGAAAAATCAATGGCTGACGAACTGGTGTGTTGTTGAGTGATTTAGATTTTTAGAAATTGGAATGTGTTTTTGAATAGAAACGATCTGTTCAAAAAGGATTGGTCTAATCTAAAGTGGAGAACAACCAATATGTTAGCAGTTAGAATTGTTCACTCTGTGTAGGGAGTCTTTATATTGACAGAGAAGGCAAGGGAGGTATTCTATGTAGCAGTGTTAATCGTAGGATGGCTGGAGAAGATTATGAATGTGACGAGAGCACATCAACTAGAAAAGAACGATGAGAAAATCAGAATATATAGAAATTCTGAAGCACTGAATTGCATTTATTTCACTGTAAGGGGTCTTACAGGGAAGGCTGATGAACTCAGAGCATGTTAAAGAACATGGGATCGGGACATCAAATTTATGAGAGAAACTTGGCTGAGTGATGTTCAAGACTGGCAATTCAATGTTCCACGTGTTAGGTGTCATAGAAAGGATAGGAAAAGGGGCATGTGATGACTAGGGAAGCGATGCCTGCCGTTTTTGATTAAGGAATAAATTATTGTTGGAACTGCGGAAGATATTTCTGAAAACCTTCCAGATAAAACATAAGGGTAGAATTACACATAAGAAAGTAAGATCACTTTGCAGAGATTGTACGGTATGCTTAGTTTAGATTAGATTAGATAACTTACAGTGAGGAAACAGGCCCTTCGGCACAACAAAACCACACCGACCCGCTGAAGCGCATCCGACCCAGACCCATTCCCTTACATTTACCCCTGCACCTAACACTACGGGCAATTTAGCATGGCCAATTGACCTGATCTGCACATTTTTGGACTGTGGGAGGAAACCGGAGCACCCGGAGGAAACCCACGCATGGCTTGGCATGTGGCATGGTGGCTCAGTGGTCACTGGTTTGATCCCAAACTCTGACCCCTATCTGTGTGGAGTTTGCACATTCTCACCGTGTCTGAGCAGGTTTCCTCCTACAATCCAAAAGCTGTGCTGGTTAGTTGAATTGACCATGCTAAATTGCCCATAGTGTGAGGTGCATTTGTCAGAGGTAAATATAGGCGAGTGGAATGTGTCTATGTGTGTTACTCTTTCGGAGGGTCGGTATGGAGTTGTTGGGCTGAGGGGCCTGTTTCCATACTGTAGGGAGTCTATTCTTAGATGTGAAAAATCGTCCCAGTGAAAATATACTGGAAGAAATTTTAAAAATAAGAAAGGAAAGAACGCATAGATGGTATTGTACCATATGCTCTCCAACAGTAAGAAAGAAATTGAGAAACAAACACGGAGGTTGATTTCAGATATGTGTCCACTTAATAAGGTTGTAAAAATGAGGGATTTTTTTTTCAATTGCTTCGGACTACCATAGTGTTAAAGGGTTGGATGGTGACGTACTTGTCAAATATATTCAAGAAAACTTTCTTTATCTTATGTGCATGATCCCATGATAGAAGGAGCAAAACTTGACCTTCTTCTGTGCAATATACAGGGCATCTGTCTGAAGTAATAGTAGGGGTGTAGTTTGGATCTTGCAATCATAACTCTATTAGTTTCATAGTGGTTATAGAAAATAATTAAGCCTTCCATCAATGTTATCTTTTCAATTGGAGTGCCATAAATTTTAATGGCATGGGACAAGGACTTACCAAGTTTCGTTTCAGTAGACTGTTAGCAGGTAAAACAACGTCTGACAAATGGGAGGCATTCAACAGTGAGACGACGAGAGTTGAGAGGCATTATGATCCTGTTAGAATGAAGGGTAAGGCTGGTAAGATGAAGGAACAATGGATGACTAAAGTTGTTGATGTCCACACAAGAATAAAAGAGATTGTTACTTTAGGTATAGACAATTCTATTCAATTGGATGACTTAATCAATATGAAGATGGTGGTGCATTATTTAGAAAGAAATCAGGAAAGGAAAAAGGAGAAATGGGATAGTCTGGGCAGCTAATTTGAAGGATAATCCAAAAATATTGTGCCACTACATTAACATCAAGAGGGTACCCACGGAGAGGGTAAGGCCTCTCAAAGATCACGAAGGATATTGATGCGCTGAACCCAGGAGATGGGGAATAAAATCATCCAATTCCTGGTGCATCAGACAGCAGCAAACACACACTATTGTCTGCACCTCGCATTCATTTAAATTGTACTCTATCTGCTATTTGTCAGCACATTGACCCATTTCATCAAGATCCTTTTGTAATCTCAGAAAACCTCCTTCACTGTCCACTGTGCCACCAGTTTTGGTGTCATCCACAAACTTACTAACATGCCTTCTATATTCTCATCCAAATCGTTTACATAAATGACAAACAATGAAAACTCAAAGCCACTCTCTGTGTAACACTGCTTGTCACAAGACGTCAGTCCAAAAAGCAACTGCCAACCATCACTCTCTATCTCCTGCCATTGCACCAATTGGAAGTGCTGGAGAGAAACCCCACAGGCCAGGTAGTATCAGAGCAGAGAAAGACGGAATTAACTTTTTGAGTTCCACATGACTTGTTCAGAACAGGTTCATATAAGCCTCAATATGTCAACTTTGTTTCTCCGTCCAGATTCTGCGTCATCTGTTGCATTTCTCCACCATTTTGTTTGTGTTTAAGATTTCCACTATCTATATATTTTGCTTATCTTGATTGGGCTAGATGCTGAACCAGGTTATATTTGGACATCATGCTCCAATCCTGCTCCTTTTTTTGTGCTAGTACTACATGTATTACATGTCTGCTTCTTTAAGTTCTGAAAATAAATGAACGAATCATAGCAAATTGATTTTGATTTAATAGGTATTTTAGAGAAAGCTACACGTGATGAGAACTGGGAATAGATTATTAATTATGACATTGTCTGCTCCCTTTCTGATTAAGCTTATATCCTTCGGCTCTGAAAGTTTTCAACACATTTCTCAGAATAATTATAGCAAAGATGGTGGTCACGTAGCCCATCATCTCTGTACCAGCTCCGAATGAGCTATATCCTCACTCTTACTCTGCTGTAACTCCCTGCAACCTAACATATTTTGTTATATGTATCTGTTTTTAATTCTGAATATCACGTCCATTTATAAACAATCGTCTCAACCTATATAACATGTGATTAAACAGTCTAAATATAAAATACAATTCCACATATCTCATTTAAAATTGTCCTGTTCTACTCACATTGTCGTTCAGCATTCCATGTACCAAAGGTTATCTGTTATCTTGCTCTGCATTGCATTTCATTCCATTTGTCAGAAAGAGTGATGGTTGAATACTCGTGACAAGGATATGTTACTGTCCTCCCCTCAGCGCTTCTCAACCAATGGACCAAGCCCTTCCTGTCTCTTGGCCAATATCCTATTCAGAGATGGAAATGTGTTGTTGGAGAAGCGCAGCAGGTCAGGCAGCATCTAGGGAACAGGAGAATCGACGTTTCGGGCATTAGCCCTTCTTCAGGCTAATGCCCGAAACGTCGATTCTCCTGTTCCCTAGATCCTGCCTGACCTGCTGCGCTTCTCCAGCAACACATTTCCATCTCTGATCTCCAGCATCTGCAGACCTCATTTTCTCGTCAATATCCTATTCATTCCATCCCTTACTCATTAATTGACTTTTATTGAACAAGGCTATTATACATTGTTATGGACCAAGCCCGACTCCTCAAAACATTTTAAGCAGGTAGCCCAGACCATAAGTTTGCTATTTATTGAAGGATAGTGTATAGTGTAAATTCCCGGAGTGAATTAGCTGGTTCAGACTGCCGAGTTTTAAACAAACAATATTTATTTACCAAATTACGGAATGAAGCACACGAACCGAAGATATAATACCCGAATAACTTATTCTATCCAACCGACAGGGTACCCCGACTTAAGAATACTGTTCCAAAATACTTGCAACAATCGCAATCAACAAACCTCTTAGCACAAACAGTAAATCTGACACAAAAAGCTTACAGGTTATGAGGTCAGAAAGGCAGAAGGAGGTAGAGAGCGTCCAATGTCAACAGTGACTCTGACTCTTCTAACCCCCAAACTTAAACGATCTGCCCATCCCATCCATGTCCTCTTGATTACACCAGTTTTTTTTTAATGAAATGAAAGTGGTCTACCTGGGGCATTACCTGCTAGGTACAATCAAAGGGGCCCCAATGGACTTTTCAAAATTCAGATATATTGGAATCTTGGGTTTTTAAAACACTCTGAAAATAAACAAGGACAACATAACCTTTTAAAGGGACCGGCTTTGTAACATGCCACATTTGGCTTTGGACTGAATTCAAAGAAATGTAAGACTTACTGGCTTGAAGCAAATCAAGTGTACTAAGATATTTGTGAGTTTGAATTGAAAAATACTTTAGCACATTGTTTATTGAAGAAACAAAAGAGCAAGGAAAGGAATGCCCAGACAGACCAACACTTACTGTGTATGGTCAGGGCAAATATGCCCACTGAGAATCTATTGGCTTTGCGTAATCTAGTCGAGGAGAGATTGGCTCAGTAACAGCTTCTGGGGGAGTGTTTTCTGCGGGGTGGTTGTGGGAGGTTCAGGCAGTTACAACATTGCAAACAGACAACACTGCAGAATCATCCAGCCTGCGATAAGAAAACATCCATCATTCTCCCTCACAACGAACTTCACTATAGCAATGGGTGATGGGAGATGTGACCAATAGCCAGCAATGTCAGCATCCAGTCCAGTCCTGTTCTTATTGTGATCTGAAGGAACCATACTGAAAGGAGTTAACTGGATCTGTTTGTTCAGTGACTATAGTTGATGTCAGTCTCCATGGACACTAATTGTGTCACTGGATAGTTTCCCTCTTCTATTAGTAAGGGGCTTCTTGCAATGATTTATCCCATTGTAGCAGCAGATGCATCACATCCAACACTAACAGGGACCAACAGCTCCAGGGACAGTAAGAGGAGAGACCAACATCTGAGGATAGTCTGGAATGTTCCATTAATGGACGAGAATTTGACATTAGACTGGAATGCTGCAACAATGGACAGGAGTTTATCCTGGGGTCTTATTATTTTTTCCTGGCCTGGGTCGACGTTATCAAATCGGCTATACGGTTTACTGATGATTATTCAGGCGGGTTACTATCCCATGCTTGCCATTGTTGGTGTTCCTGGTAAGTCTCTCCATCTCTATCCATTTATTAATCCCATAAACCATGTCAAACTTCATTGTTATTTCTGTTATCTATATTTGGCAAAGACGGAAACTGTTGCCTTCAGTTTCAACTGCAAATTCCATTCATTACCCACAGATTTCAGAATCGCCCACACTCCTGGCCTCACAAATATCTGAGAACAAGACTGTTCACAGTCCCGAAGAACCTTTTTTCCCTGAATTAATTTATGTCTCGGTATTCTGGCTGTCACCAAACATATCCACTACCAGCTCGATATTACCCCCAGTTGCCATCTTGACATCAAGGCTGATGCTTAATAAACGATTATCTATAACTTGATAAAATTCAGACTATATGGTTCCAGCTCTCATCGAAGCACGATTTCAGTTGCAAATATTTCGATTACAGCATTGTTCGTGTCTCTAAATTAACTCCACGAGAGACACACTGTCATATTCGTAATATCACAACAAAATTAATTCAGAGTCCCAGGTTGTGACACATAATGATACTGTTTCAGATCCTACCACAGATGATATCAGAACTTAAACACAAATGACAGGAATTGGAAATGAAAGCGATCTTCACTCATATCAACCATAACTTCATCTGAATTTTGTCAATAAGTTCATCGAATTCGCTGATGTCCTTTGTTAAAGATATCTAGCATTATTATGTGGTCAGACATAAGACTGACGTCAGACCCACAGCCAATGTGCTTGGCTGTATACTGCCTGAAAGAATGACCTCACAGGAAAATGCATTTAGTGAGGTGAACAAATGCTGCCCTTGCCAGCGATGCAGACATCCCATGTAATAACAAAAGTAAAGGTTAAATAAAACATAATTTCGCAAGAGATGAGAAGCAAAAAGAACGAGAAAGTGCCAGAAAAACTGAACAGATTTGGCAGCCTCGGATCGAGAGAAAAACAAAGTTGCCATTTCGAGTACAATGAGCATACATCAGAACTGAACACAGCTGCGAAATAGCGTGATTGATGCTAGTGACAGGGAAGTCTGTTGTAACAGGGAGTAGGACTGTGTTGAATAGATAGAGAAAGAGAGAGAGAGAAAGAAAGAAGCAAACAAAGGGATTGTTGACGGTCAGCTGGGATGGAAAATAAAACGAGATTAACCTTATTTATTTTTATCTTGTTCCCATATTACTGAAAATCATGCCCATGTAAGGTATATATCAAAGTCACTGTTGAAGTGAATTATGTCCCTTTTTCTGTCTTCCCACAATTATCATCTTCTTGTATTCATTAATACATGTAATTCTCTTTCCTCATTGTTCTTGAGAAGGTGTTGGTGAGTTGCCTTCCTAATCCACTGCAGTCTGTGGGCTGTAAGGAGTCAGTGCTTAGTTCTGTTCTGTTCATTCCTTTGAGACTTTGTAGTGAGTGATATAACTAAGTGGCTGGCTTCGCCCTTTCAAACTACAACTGAGAGTTAACCACATTGCTGTTGTTCTGGAGTCACATGTATGCCCAAACTGGTTAAGATGGTAGATTGCTTTCCCTGAAGAGCATGAGGATGCCAGGTAGGACAATCGAGAATGATTTCATTGTCTTATTTGATTCTGAATTCCTGATATTTTATTGCTTTCATTCCAACATTTGCCGTGGTAGGATTCGAATCCCGGCTCTGGGTCATTACCTGGCTCCCTGGATTAATATTTCGGACATAATACAGCTAAACCATCGTCTCCTCAGCATCTCCACTGACAATAGTGATAGTGCTTTTGGTGTAGCTTTGCTTCATAAGGCAAAGAAATGATTTGGCAAAATATGCCATCCTTCTCATTTTGTATTTATGAGAAGGAGAGATGATGGGAAGTGCTCTTGGTGAAAAGGAGCTGGATGTCCTTGGACATGAGCCACCGACAGAATTCATATAGAGCAGTATGTAATCAGCACAGTTAATGTGTGGTATCGTTCATTGCAAAATGATTACTGTATAAGTGTGATGACACATTGCTGCAGTTGTAAAGTGTTATTGAGACAGTACATTGTCACTGTTAACAGATTTTCTCTCCTTTATAATGAATGGTCTCCTTGCTACAGAGTGACAGTGTAATGGACTTTCACTATACCATCCCTGCAGTGATGGCACCATGAGGATAGTGTAAAGGAAATGAATGTTTAAGCTGTATATCTACAAAAAGATTTTTTTTACAAAAAACAGATTGTATTAAAACTTGAGCGTTATGGAGTAACTGTCATTATTTCCAAACCAAAACGTTGATAGCGTGAAATATAACGTGTTTTCCATGATACACGTCTTCACATTAGGCCAAATATATAGATAGGAAATGTTGAGAAGGACATGGGCCAAGTGCAAAGAAATGAGGTTAGCATGAGTGGAAATTTTTGTCAGCATGAACCAGTTTGGGCTAAACGGACTGTCTCCGTGCTGCTGGATTCTATGACTCTATGTTAGTTTACATAGCTCTGCGGACACCCCCACCATGCTGGTTGAGAGAGAGCTCCAGGTTCTGAATGAACTCTCATCGCCTCAATGTGCAGTTGTTGTGTGACCTTGCACTAAGCGTCATGTTGTTCAGAGATCTGTCAGCAGTCATCCTCTGATCGAGTTAACCATTCCCACCAGATTATGACCTCCATACAGAACACTAGCCTGTCTTCTCTGTCAAAAAAAGCTAGTCCCTTTTGTTTTCTCAAGGCTGTTCCTTGGCTCAAAGAGACTGGCCTTGACTTTAGGGGCAATAAATCACCACCTGATTCCAGTCAGTCTGGTTTGGTAAAGAGTTGAAAAGTATTTTGAGAGATGTTTGTTTATATGTAAACAGATGAGACTTCAGGACAAAGTGGTTATGCTTTAGAAGTGACCTGTATAATGAAAGGGGAGTGGTAAGCTCTTTTAGATGAACTAGCTGAGCTGAGCTGAACTGAGCAGTTTTCAGTTGAGTCTTGAACTGGGACGTTCAACAGGGAGCTATGTGGAAACTCTCTCTCTCTTTTCTGTCCTTCACCCTCAACCTGTACGCATCTGGTCCATTTATACTGGATTCTAAAGGGAGTTTGTTAATTGGGACTGTTGTATATATTCGGAATACTTAAATTAATCTAGCTGGATAGGTTGAGTTCTATAGGGGTTCTTTACTTTGTTCTTTGTGTTTCACTGTGTAATTTTGTGAGTACAGTTTTTGTGTGTTTTAAAATCTAGTGGACAACATCGCTATCTTACTCAGGGTAATTTTCGTTGTACATCTAACGAAGGAAATTGCAAAGTTATGGTCTGGGCTGCCTGCTTAAGAATGTGTTGAGTGGTCTAGCCTAGCCCCTATCAGATTGGGGGCTCTTTGCGGGATTTTAAACAGAGAGTGTGAGGTGCTCGTGTCTTTATGTCGGGTGTTGGCTTTGTTGGGTAGAGAAAGCTTGAGATAGTAGTTTCCCTTTCAGTCGCCAGAAGTTTTGTCGATGTGGATGCAGTGACTCTGGAAGGTTTGCAAAAGTAAAAAAAGACCAAGTTGCAAGAATTAGCAGAGAAGCTGGAATTGGAACTGGCTGCTTCTGTGAGGAAATCAGAGATCATAACAGCAGTAGCACATCAATTAAACCTGCTTCAAAAACCATTCAGAATCTGTAGAGTTGGCAACAATTCAATTGCAACTGAAGAAGCTTGAGTTGGAGGTGAGAGGTAAGGAAAGGGCAGCAGAAATGAAAGAATTTGAGTTACGATTAAAAGCAAAAGAAACAGAAAAAGAGAGCGTATTAGAGGAGAAAAATGAGAGAGCTATTTTGACTGCGAAAACTGACACTTTAAAAAGGAAAGTCAGTGTAAAAGGCTGGCGAGAAAGGCTTTGGGGGCTTAGTGAGGAAGAGAGTGGGGATGAACAAGTCCCTGACAGTCAGAAACCCAGTGAGAAACTGTTTAAGTATGTTCAAGCGATCCTTAAATTTGACGAGGAGGATGTAGAAGTCTTTTTTCATAATATTTGAAAAGGTGGCTAAACAAATGAAGTGGCCAGAGGCAATGTGGGTTTTGTTGATCCAAACAAAACTTGTAGGTAGGGCAAGTGAGGTATTTGCATCACTATCAGAGGAGGTGTCTGGGAAATATGAGGAGTTGAACAAAGCCATTTTAACTTTATATGAGCTTTTACTAGAAGGCTATGGACAACTTCTCAGAAATCTAAGGAGAGACCTTGGTCAAACCTACACTGAGTTCTAAACGATCAAACAGAGTTACTTGGTTGAATGGATAAGCATTTTAAAAATCAAGCAAAACTATGATGCCCTTAGAGAGGTAAGTATTTTGGATGAATGCAAAAGTCACTGCCTGAAGTGGTATGAACTTAGATGGAAAAGAAGAGAATTAAAACAGCAAGGTGAGCTGTTTGAAGTGGCTCATGATTACGAACGGTTCAATAAACTCGGTTGGGCTTCCAGAATCAATTTCAGTCCATAAGGGATAGAAATTGGAGCAAAGAGATTTCCATTCGTGGAAAGGGAAAGATAGATCTCAGTGAAGGTCATAAGGATAATTTACCACAGGTTAAAAAAAAAGAAACCCTTGAGGGAGACAAAGAAGTTAAAAGGCGCAGGTGTTTTCATTGCAATAAAGTGGGCCACACAAAATCACAATGTTGGTGGGCGAGCAGAAAACCAGCTGTAGGAAAATTAGACGAGCGTTGAAGTTTTGTTGGACTAGAAACAAAAAGCACAAGAGAAGTTTGACAACTGTCTCAGAGTTACAAGATGATCAGAAGTTGATTAATGAGGATGTGTCAGATCTGCTTAAAAATGTATATTGGAAGATTAAAGGAAATTCTCATAGGCCAGGAATAATCGGTAAGGAGGTTCCAATATTATTGGTCGCGGAATCTTCTCAGTCTGTAATGCTGAGGGATGAGGAGATATGCACTCCTGAGAGAATATTGTCAGAAAATGTGCTGGTATCAAGAATTCATGGTGAGACAAAAAATGCTCAGTTATGTAAAGTGAGAACAGTTGAGAATGTGTGATAGAAGTACTGGACCCTAACCTCTCAGCTCCAGGAATAAAATCTGTCCTTGCAAATGGTATAGCTGATTCACCGGTAGGAGCGCAGCCTACTCTAATTGAAAAGCCAGTGGAGATGCAGGCAACGGAAGACCTGGAGAATGATTATTCAGGAATTTTCCCTGATTATGGGATCACAGATCACAATGTACAGGTTAAAGCAGGAGGGATCAAAAGGCATGGTTCAAAAGGAAGCTGATGGAGAGTTATCCGAATCTTATTTTGCCCACGTAAGTAGAACAGAGAAGGAGCAGGTAGGAAAACATGCAAGTATTTTAGCTCTGCTAAGTTGATTGACTTGCAGCAGAAAGATGAGGAATTAAAACCGTTATTTCAAAAGGCACTTAGCAAGCAAGAAAGAAAGCATTCCTGTCTGTAATTACTTAACAAATGATGCCCTAATGAAGAAATGGAGAGCATCACAATTTCAAGCAGAGGAGACGTGGGCAGAAATTCATCAAATTATTTTTCCAGTTGGGTATATAAAGGAGGTGCCGCGATTGGCACTTAAGCTATCAGTTTGAGGTTTTTTGGGGGTGAGGACAACACCGGATAAAATATAAAGATTTGGTTACAGGCTTGGACTGCATAAATATGTACCTGAATTTTGCCAGACGTGTCAAACATGTCACGCAGGCAGTAATAAAACTTGTATCTTTAATACCTATTCCAGCATTTGAGAAGCGTTTCACAAGAGTTTTTATTGATTGCGTAGATCCCCTACTACAAACAAACGGTGGGAATAAGCATTTTTTAACAATAATGGACGTGCCGACTAGATATCCAGAGGCAATCTCATTATGCAGCACCACAGCTTAAAAGGTTGTACAAAAATACTTATTTTTTAATAGATACGGACTATCATTAATGATACAGTCAGATCAACGATCAAACTTCACATCCAAACTATTCAAGGAGGCGATGGATAACTTGGGAATAAAGCAAGTCAAATCTCCTGCTCATTATCCATAATCACAGGGAGCACGAGAGAGATGGCATCAAAAACCGAAGACCATGTTGAGTTTTTGTGATCAGGATTATCCAGATGATTGTGATAAGGAAATTCGTTTTGAACTTTGCGATCAGAGATGCATCGAATGAATCGACCAAATTCAGTCCATTTTAATTAATTTTTGGGCAACAACTAGCAGGACCATTAAATTTGATGAGGGAAGATTTAACAAGTCAGAATTCAGAGACCACCCATTTGGACGATGTGTCAAATTTTTGGGAACGATTAAATAGAGCTGGAGAGTTGGATAGATACATTTAAAAGTATCACAGCATACAATGAAACAGGAAACATATAATAAATAACAAATTTACAATTTTGCCATTGGGAATCAGGCATTGGTGTTCCTTCCAGTAACAGGTGAGCATTTAAAAACAAGATTTCGTGTACCTTGTCAAGTTCAGAAGAACTGTAGTGAGATGAGCTAATTGATAAGGACTCCAGATAGGAAGAAATCTCACAAAGTGTGTCATATGAATATGCTCAAAAGATAGGTTGATAGTGAAAGAAAGCAAGAGGAGAAGGTGATCATGAAGGAAGGAAAAACCAAGTTCAGAGAATTCTGAATTGGACATTCCTCAAATCAGATTGACCAATGAGAAAGTTGTCAAAAATTGGAATAAATTATTGAGTTACCTTCCACAAGAAAATCGAAATGACCCAAAAGAGTTATTACTATTACTTTGGCAGATATCCGGAAATAAACTGGGAAGTACTATCATAATTGTGCATGATGTAGATATAGGAAATGCTGTTCCGATTAAGCAACATCCTTACAGGCATAACCCTCCAAAGTTGGCACACGTTCAGAAAGAGATAGAGTGGATGCTCCAATATGTCATAATCGAAGTGAGTTACAATGACTGGTACTCACCTATAGTCATGATGCCAAATCCAAACGGTACCCGGAGGTCAAGTGGGGACTATCACAAAATCAATACCGTTCCAAAGACTGATGCATATACAATTCCATGTTTGGAGAACAGTGTCGAAAAAGTTGGAGAAGCCACTTACATTTCTAAGTTAGACTTGCTCAGAGGCTACTGGCAAGGACCTCTGCCATTGAGAGAAAAGGCAATCTCGGCGTTCATAACACCAAATGAACCATATCAGTTCAAAGCCATTGCATTTGGTGTAAAATGTGCTCCAGCCACATTTCAGAGATTGACAATAATGTTTTTTTTGCCGAATTGCCCAACTCTGTAATGTACATTAATGCCCTGGTGATTTTTAGTCACACATTGATGGATCACTTTCAGCATTTATCGGACTTGTTCTCTCGACTTCAGAAGGCAGGCTTGGTGGTAAACCCAGCTAAAAGTGAATTTGCGAAAGCCCAAGTCACGTTCCTGGGCCATGTTATTGGAAATTGACCAATCGCCCCATGAGATACAAAAACCGAAAGTAGTGGGAAAATTCTCACACCATCAACAAAAAACAGTATTACGTTTACTGGGATTGACTGGATTGTACTGAAAAGTTTGTGCCAAACGTTGCCTGTGTGGCTGCTCCAATCACCAAATTATTTATAAAGTGCAAGAACTCTCAGTGGACAGCAAACTGTCAATTTGACAGCCTAAAAACTTTGTTAACCACTGCCCCCAGTATGAGCCACACCGGATTACACGAAGCCTTTCAAGGTGGCTATCGATGCCAGTGATGTGGGTGTTGGTGCGGTGCTCCTGCAGGAAGATGACGAGGGAATCAAGAGACCCATCGGGTATTTGTCCAAGAAGTTGAACGTTCATCAACAGAAATATTCAATGGTAGATAAAGAGAATTTAAGCTTGTTGTTGTCATGACTACATTTCAGTGTTTATATCACCAGCGATGCATCTGAGACGATCGTATATGCTGATCACAATCCATTGATATTTGTTGTTAAATTTAAGGAAAAAGTGCTAGATTGTTTCGATGGAGCTTCTTGTTGCAGCCATTCATTTTGACAATTGTGCATATGGCAGGTTGCAAAAGCGTGTTTGCCGATGTGTTATTGAAACTTAAATGAGATATGGAGGTGTTTTGTTGTGGGTGTACCGCGGCCTGAATTTGCATGGGGTTGGCATGTTTGCATGTTTACAGTTGCTATAGTGTATATGTGCGTCTTTCGACTACTAACTGGGTTTTAATGGTTAAAACCGCAGTCACCTTTTGGTATTGATGGTTTATTTTTCAAGGGGGAGGCGTCGTAAAGCTAGTCCCTTTTATATCAAAAAGCTTTTTCATAGTTCAGGAGGACTCTGTCCTTGATTTTTTTCAGAGCGACAATAAAACTGGGCTTGACTCTGGTTAGTCTGGTTTGGTAAAGAGACTAAAAGGATTTTCGAGGCCTTTTGTTTATCTGTAAACAGATGAGACTTCAGTACAAAGTGGTCGTGCTTTAGAAGTGATCTGTATAATGAATTAAGAGTGATGAGCTCTTTGAGCTGAACTAGCTGAGCTGAGCTGAGCTGAGCTGAGCTGCGTTTTCAATTGAGTCTTGAACTGAAAAGTTCAACAGGGAGCTAGGTGAAAACTCTCTCACTTTTCTGCTCTTCAACTTCAACCTGTAAACAAGTGTTCCATTTGTACTAGGTTTTAAAGGGAGTTTGCTGATTGGGACTGTTACGTGTATTCGGAACAGTATAATTAAGTCTATCTGGATAGTTTGAGTTATGAAGGGGTTCTTTATTCTGTTCTTTGTGTTCATTGCGTACTTTTGTGAATAAAGTTTTTGTCTGTTTTAAAATCCAGTAGTCAACATAGCTAAATTACACCAAGTAATTTTCACCGTACACTTAATGAAACAAATTGCACTCTGGGCTGTTTGCTTAAGCATGTTTTGAGTGGTATAGACTCGTCCATAACACCTTAGAACTTGGTACAAATCATTCACTTTCCCTCCTCACGGTCAGCAAACCATGTTAACTTAACACGTGCGTAAACATAGCAATGGAGCCAGGAGGAAACACATGGAGCAGATTGTTTGTGCAGTCTATTCTTCGTTAGTTTGTCATGTTACAGCATCACAGACATCCTCCTGTTTCAGTATCACTGTTTAGAGGGGCCGAATGGCCTCTTTTTTTGATGTGTCAGTGTCTCGAGAACACTGAGTTCTCCAATTTCAAATAAACACACTTCCAATCTGTTGACTCCCTTCCCAGTCCATCCCACTTCCTTTCCATCATCTCCCCTCCCTTCCTAACCCGTCCATCTCCCTTCCATTCCTCTGATCAACCCTTCTTCTGGCTTCCAAATAGATTCATTCCTCCAATCGACTAACCCGATGGTACCCTCTACCAGTGTTGATCTATCCCACCTCACCACGCCACCTCCTCCTCCGCACGCCGCTTCTTTATCTGTAAACCTCCTTACTTCCATCCCACTCCTGAAGAAATGTTACACCCAAGGTGTTGACGTCTCCACCTCCTGATGCTGTTTTGCTTGGTGTGGTCTTCCAGCCTCATGCTATCCAATACTTGCATTTTTTAAAAAATATTTTCAGGTGTAATAGGCAGGAGAGAGTGAATTGGCTGTGACTCTGCTTATCCAATAGTTTCAATGGGCTGAATGCCTTTCTCACATTCCTGTGAAACCAGCTTGAGATGCTGAAAGAGCTCCTCTTTTTATCCTGTGAAAATGTTCAGGGTCTAGCAGTGCTGATACATGAATTTTACCTACACGTTAAAAACATGAGCTTGAACGTTGACCAGGTTTTGAAGCTGTATGTGATTTTCACAGAACATCTTCACTTCTGATCGAATGACGGAGGGAAAGACATTGATGAAGCAGCTGAAAGTGTTTGTGCCGAGGAAGCTACCTTGAGGATCGCCCACAAAATATCCAGGGACAAGGAGGATTGATGTCCACCAGCCACATTGTTTTCTGAACGACCCAGTGGGGAGTTTACTCCTGATCCCATTCAATTCAATCTTATTCAGATTGACACCTTGCTCCGTCAAATCCTGCCGTAATGTCAGGTCCACTCTGACGCTGAGTTCGTATCTTTCGTTCATGTCAATAAGCCAAGGTGTATGTGCGCTGAGTGTTTCCTTCTCTCAGGCGATAGAGACTGTTGGGGACTCTCTGTCCCAGACAGCTGCATTGCTGAAATGATTGGGAGCGGGTGGGAGTGGGTGTCAATGGATCTTTACACGTCAGAGATTCAAGGGCTACAAAGATTTGGGCATGAAAGAGAAATTGCAGCCGAGACCAGATCAGCCCTGACGTTACTGAAGGGAAGAGCAGGCTTGAGGAGTTAAGTGGCCTCGTGATATTCCAGTGTACCCCAGAGTCCAGTCAGTTTGTGGCCTCTTCGATTTCTTGTGTTATGAATTTCAAGTAACTGAATTAGCTGATCTTGTTGCTGTGCAACAGGATATTGGTGCTGCGTGATCTACTCTGAGTGCAGTTTTATAGGCTCGACAGGCTGATTAGCCTCCTACTGTATATCAGTGTCTAGGGGCTGAAAACCTTGATTCTGTTCTTTTGTAACTGAAATCCATACAGTCTCATTCTACCACCCGAGGAGAAAGTGAGCACTGCAGATGCTGGAGATCAGAGCGAAAAAAGTGTGGCACTGGAGAAGCACGACAGGTCAAGCACCATCTCAGAAGCAGGCGAATCGATGTTTGGACATTCCTGATGAAGGGCTTATGCCTGAAACGTCGATTCTCCTGTTCCTTGAATGCTGCCTGGTCTGGTGTGCATTTCCTGCACCATACATTTCAACGTCTAACGCCCTGCCAAAATCAACCTTCCTGCTCACATCATCAAATAACTTTAATAGTTTCTTAGGCATAAACCTCCATGCACAAAGCCATGCTTACTATTCCTAATCAGACCCTGCCTTTCCAAATGCATGTACATCTTATGCTTTGGTATCTTCTCAAGTAATGTACCTGCCAATGATGTTAAATGTACTGGTCCATAGTTCCCAGACATATTTTTTTTTACAGATCTTTTTGAATAAGGTCACAGCATTTGTTATACTCCAGTCTTCCGGAATCTCAAACTTGGTTAATGGTGATTTTTTTTTAACCAGGCTCCCCGCAAGTTCTTCTCTTGCTCCTTGCAGTGTTCATGGATATACTTGCTAATCACCGTGAGATTAATCCACCGTCAAACATCCTTGTACGCCCAATACTTCCTTTACTGTGATATGGACTGCCCCTAAGATATCGCCACTAACTTCCTCAAGTCCCCAAGTATTTATATCTTTCTCCATGGTAAATACAGAGAAGAAACATTTGTTGAGGATCTCGTCCACACATATGTGCTGACCTTGGTATTTCAGGGGTCCCATTCTCTCACTAGTTATTGCTTTCCTTTCATATTCTTAAAGTTCCTTTTTCGATTCACCCTAATCTTCTCAGCCAAGGTTCTTTCATACCACCTTTGTCGTCTTCTTGATTTCTATCAAAGGTAAATTCCTATATCCCTTATATACCGCCAGGGATTCGCTTGAT
The DNA here is from genome assembly GCF_037043375.1 of Chiloscyllium plagiosum. Taxonomy (NCBI): domain Eukaryota; kingdom Metazoa; phylum Chordata; class Chondrichthyes; order Orectolobiformes; family Hemiscylliidae; genus Chiloscyllium; species Chiloscyllium plagiosum. The sequence goes on from NW_028270169.1 coordinate 82,433,515, forward strand.
TCCTGCTGCCCGTGTCTGAGCCACGCGTCCCCTTTTTACCAGTCAAAGTCTAAATATCTCTTGTTCCCTATTCCTGCCAACTTTGCCCTTCACTGTCACAGGAACATGAAAACCTTGAACTCAAGCTATCTCACGTTTAAAGGTTTCTCCCGAGCCGGGGTCCCTTCAGCTGCAAACAAACTGTTCCACTCGACCCCTGCAACCTTCTGTCTAATCCCATCAACATTCACCTTGTCCCAATTTAGAACTTGAGCCTGTGGACCAGTTTTGTCCCTCTCCATAGCTATTTGAAAATTAACAGAACGATGGTCACTTGTCCCAAAATGCTCCCCCACTGTCACCTCAGTCACCTGTCCTTTTCTGTTTCTCAAGAGTTGTTCGAATTTTGCCCCTTCCCATGTAGGGCCTTCTACATACTGCTTGAGGAAACTTTCCTGAACACACTTATCGGATTCCACTCCATCAAATTCCTTAACGCTCTGGCTGTCTCAGTCTGAAACAAAAATTAAAATCCACTATTGTGACAACCATATTTCTCCTGCATGTCTCCCTTCTCCCTGTATATTTGTTACTCTAATTCACGTAGACTATTTGGAAGCCTATAGTACAACTCCTGTGGCATCATCATCCCCTTCCTACTTTTTAGGTCCACCCACAAAGCCTCACTGGATGATCTGTCAGTTATTTTATCTGTAGTTACTGCTGTGGTAATCGCCTTAATCAGAAATTCAACTCCTGCTCCCCGCCTTCCATAATCCCTGTCCAGCCTAAAACACTTTTACCCTGGTACGTTAAGATGTCAGTCCTGTCCATCGCTTAGTCATGTTTCTATAAATGCTATATTATCCCAATCCCACGTTCCGATTCACGCCCTTAGTTTATTGGTCTTACCTGGCAGCCCTCTTGCATCGAAATAAATGCAGTTTAATCCAACAGGCATTCCTTGTTCCCGATCATGTTCCAGCCTGACCTGTCTCTTCACTTTACTGTTTCTGATTGCTGTATCTCCTTCCAGCCGCGCACTTGCCTCCCTGATCACGAGGATACCCCTCTTCGCCAATATAGTTTAAATCCTCCCTTATAGCACTCGCAAATATTGCCAACAAGATATTGGTCCCCTCCCCATTGCATGTGACAACTGTCCCTCCTGATCAGGTCAACTCTGAAAATACCCCAATGATCTAAAAATCTGAATCTCTCCGTCCCCTACACCAGCGCCAATTCTTTAGTTACTTACTTATCTGCCATATCCTCCTGTTCTTACCTTAATTAGCTCATCTCACTGGATTACCACCGTCAAGATCCTGGTTTTTAACTTTTCTCCTAGCTCTCAGTAATCACTCTTTCGGACCTCATTCCAATATCTACCTGTGTCATTTGTGACAACGTGCACAATGACTTCTGGCTGCTCACCCTCCCCATTGAGAATGTTCTGCAGCCACTCGGAATCATCCTGGACCTTGGCACCTGGGAGGTAATACACCATCCTGGATTCCCGTTTGAGGCAACAGAATCTCCGATCTGTCCCTCTAACAATCGACTCTCCTATCTCTCGGGTCCTGTTTACCGTTGCCCTTTCCTACTGTGCCCCAGAGTCAATGGCAGGGCCACCAACCTGGCTACTGCTGCTTTCCCCTGAACCGTCCTTCCCCGAACAGTATCCAAAACGGTGTACTTGTTTTCGACGGGAATGGCCACAGGGGATTCCTGCACTCTCTGCCTACTCCGTTCGCCATTCCAGGTGATCGCCCACTTCCTCTATGTCTTGAACACAACAGGGAGCAAGGTCTGCTTGTTAGATTAAATTGCCTTTATTTAAATGCAACAGGAGTGACAGGTAAGCCTGATGAACTCATGGCATTTATCCTAACGTGGGACTGGGATATTATAGTCATTACAGAAACATGATTGGGGCGGGTCTTGGGTGAAATCATCACACGAAAGCTCTTATCTATGAAGTTCTCAGTATCTTGGATGATCCTGAGTGCAGCCAGCTCGCGAACACAGTCTCCTAGGAGTTGCAGGTGGGTGCACTTTCCACACGTGTAGTCATGAGGAACGGTGGGAACTTCCTCGAACTCCCATATCCCGTAGGAGGAAAGTGCAAATGTCCTAACGGCCATCTCCATTGCTTCAAGACTAAAGTTGAAAGGACTTTATTTATGCTTGCCGGTAATTTTTGCTGATCTGCTGCTGTCCAAAGCCTCTTGAGCCAAACATTGCTACTTACTCTGCTACCAACAGCATGTCTGTGTACCCCTTCATATTTAGTTTTGGTTAGGGAAGGAGGGAGACACTGCAGTGATATAGCACTTAGGCATTAATCACTCACCTGGCCACTGACTACTTGCTCTCCAGCCAAGGTCACTGCTTGGGCTTGGAGGGTGTCTAACTGAGGTCGTCCTTCTGGTAGTGCTGACTGCGCTGATGCTAATCTTCACCCCGACAGCCAATTCGCGTTGTCACAGGCCCCTGGTCCTTTCTGTCTAATGATACTGTATTTATAAATTCCTTGAATCCGTCGACTGCATTCCAAACTGTGTTTCACTCCACAGCGAGAGAGGTTGATTTTCCAGTGAATACCAGGCTATTATAACAATTCGACATAGGAACCACTGTATGTCTATCCGCTCACTGAGTCTGCTTTTACACTCAATTAGGTGAGATCAATTTTGATAATACCCAATTCCACTTGTCTAAATTTTCCCCATAAACATTGTGTGAAAATCAGTCTGCCTCAACTCTGAATATATTTAATGAGCCAGCCTCAACAGCCCACAGAATTTTCTACAATTGTTTCCGTCTCACTGTTGTGAGACTTGGTGGTCTTTAGTCCCATGTGGTATTTCCAGCACTCTGTTTGAAAGTTGTATCAATATTAGTTGTTATCCTGTCCTATCACACCTTCTCTGTGGCCAGAGGCAAAACAAAAATGAAAAGTTAAGAGACTGTAATCTCCTCACTCATCTTCCACGTCAACCTAAGATACAGCACATCCTGACCTGTCGATTTGCCCACTCTCTATCCCGCATAAACTTCCAATTCTTCGTCAGGTTCTGTATCAATTCACTCAAGGATCACACGGTCACTCTCCCTGAATCCAGGAACTCCTTCTTCAAACTGAAGACCGAACGAAAGTCCGTGTTTAACATATTCTCTGGCTCCGTGCACCCCCTTGGTCCCTAACACTTTCAATTCTCTCCCGCGTTATCCTCTTCCCCTTCATAAACCGACAAAAATGTGTTTGAATTCTTGCTATTCTCACCCTCTAATGTTTCAACTCCCCGCCTTCACTTCTGCTCTTCTACTGAGTTTTTAAGATTAGCCCTACACTTTCTATATTCTTTTTGGACCTCCATTGACCTGCACACTTTGTAACTGCATTAAGCTTCTCTTTCCTGATTAATTCTGTTCGGAATTTGTGTCGACATCCGAGGTTCTCTGGGCTTGTTTTCCTAAAATTCATCTTCGGATAAACATGCTGGGCCGACATTGTCATCAATTCCATTTTGATCAAGTGAACCCCCAACCACCGCCCCACGCTGGTCTGCTACAGTTTCACCCAGAAGCAACTGCACTTTAGCCAGATTCTGTCATTTTCCCCCTAAAATCAGTCTCCCAATACAAAAAGCTTTTATTTTTCAAACATTTTTGAGTATGAGTCACGGCCGCTGGTCCTTCCATGCTCTTCTAATCCTGCATGCAACATCTGACTGGCTTCGTTCCCCACCGTGAGGCCCAGCACAGCTCCGCCCATTGATGTGTCTGCTACACGTTGTTATAAGAAGCTCAGTGGAATAAATTTCAAGGCATCTGCTCCCTATAAATAAGTTATCATTGCCAGAATGAATGTTGTTTGGAATTGAAATGCCTGAATATAATGATATTAACACACCTCAGTAAATTGGTTTTATATCAGCTCTTGTACTTTCTTTTATCTGGGAGTCTACAATATATCCCCAGTGGTGTGTCTGTCATGGTTTTGATCCTGAGCCCTAACCGCCAAGCCTCATTAGAAGATCCTTCTTCTTGCAGTAACTGACTCCATAATTAATAATGCAACCCCACTTACACTTTTACCACCTCTCCTGTCGTGCCTATAGATCTTGTACCACAGGATATTGTCAGCCCTGACCTCCCTCAAACACATCTCTGTGATGGCAAAAATGTCACACTTTCCCATTTCGCCTTGTTCCCTTATCGTATCTGTCTGTTGGATAATATTCACAGCATTAAGGTAGAGGACATCCAGTCTGGAATGTAACACTTGGAATACTATATAAAGCGATGTTATTCAGTCATTCATTGTTTGTTCTCAAGTTGCCCAATTCAAGAACCAAAACTGTAACTCTGGGAATTAATGAATATTTATTGGATGAAATTTCTCTTTTAATAAATGTGTTCATCAAATACAACTAGGGATTATCCTGAGAATTACAGACCAGTCAGTCCTACATCAGTATTGTGCAAAGTATTGGAGGGGTCTCTGTGAGACAGAATTTATTATTGTTGTGGTTCAGTTCGCCAAGCTGGGAATTTGTGTTGCAGACGTTTCGTCCCCTCTCGAGGTGACATCCTCAGTGCTTGGGAGTCTCCTGTGAAGCGCTTCTGTGATGTTTACTCCGGCATTTATAGTGGTCTGAATCTGCCGCTTCGGGTTGTCAGTTCCAGCTGTATGTTGCAGTGGTCGGTATATTGGGTCCAGATCGATGTGCTTATTGATTTAATCTGTGGAGGAGTGCCATGCCTCTAGGCTGTTCTCTGTTTGGTTTGTCCTATCTTAGTAGTGTTGTCCCAGTCGAATTCATGTTGCTTGTCATCTGCGTGTGTGGCTACTAAGGATAGCTGGTCGTGTCGTTTTGTGGCTCGTTGGTGTTCATGGATGCGGATCGTTAGCTGTCTTCCTGTTTGTCCTATGTAGTGTTTTGTGCAATCCTTCCATGGGGTTTTGTACTCGACATTTGTTTTGCTCATGCTGGGTATCGGGTCCTTCGTTCTGGTGAGTTGTTGTCTGAGAGTGGCTGATGGTTTGTGTGCTGTTATAAGTCCTAGTGGTCGCAGTAGTCTGGCTGTTATTTCGGAAATGCTCTTGATGTATGATAGTGTGGCTAGTCCTTTGGGTTGTGGTATGTCCTCGTTACGTTACGGCCACTGCAACGGACAGCTGGAGCTGACAACCGGAAACGACAGATTCAAACCACTACAAATGCCGGAGGAAAGATCACAGAAGCGCTTCACAGGAGGCTCCCAAGCGCTGCGGATGGCACCTAGACAGGGGACGAAATGTCTGCAACACAAATTCCCAGCTCGGCGAACTGAACCACAACAACGAGCACCCGAGCTACAAATCTTCTCACAAACTTAGAATTTATGATGGCTTGGAAAATCATAGTTTGATTAGAAATAGTCAGCATGGCTTTGTGAGGGGCAGGTCATGCCTCACAAAACTTATTAAAATCTTTGAGGATGGGACCAAACACATTGAAGAACGTGGAGCAGTGGATGTGGAGTGCATGGATTTTAACAAGGCGTTTGATAATATTCCCCAAGTTAGGTTCATTCGGAAAGGAAGGAGTGATGGGATACAAGGAAACCTGTCTGGCTGGATACAGAATTGGTTGGCACATAGAAGATACAAATTGGTGGTAAATGGGAAGTATTCAATCTGGAGCCCAGTGATCAGTGGTGTTCCATTGGAATCAGTTCTGGGACCTCTGCTATTTGTGATTTTTATAACTGACTTGGATGAGGAAGTGGAAGAGTAGGTTAGTAAGTCTGTCGATATAACAACGATTGTTGATGTTGTGGATTGTGGAGGGTTGTTGTAGTTTGCAATGGGATATTGACAGGATGCAGAACGGGGCTGATCAGTGGCAGATGGTGTTCAACTGGAAATGTGTGAAGTAATTCATTTTGGATGGACGAATTTGAATGCAGAAAAATAGGCAGGATTCTTGCATTATGGAGTAACAGGGTGATCTCGTGGTCCATGTCATAGCTCCCTCAGAGTTGCCACCCAGTTTGATAAGGTTGTTAAGAACGCGTATGATGTTTTCATTAGCAGGGGGATAGAGTTTAAGAGCTGTAAGGTTATGCTGCAGCTCTATGGAACCCTGGTGAGATCACACATAGAATGTTGTGCTCAGTTCTGGTCGCCTCATTGTGGGAAGGATGTGGAAAATTTAATGAGGGAGCTGAGGAGATGTATCAGATTGTTAACAAAGAAGATGGAGTCGAAATAATTTGTTGTGAAATAATGTTTGAGTGACTGCTCTGACCCAGGTGTAAGCTCTCTGGATTAATTTAAGAGCAGAACAATGTCTTATCCGGTATCATTGGCAGCTGTGACTGAATTCAAATTTTCCAAAATATTTTTTCAATGTAGGTTATGATTGCAAGCTGATCTGAAAAAAAATCATATATTTGCTATGTTCGTGAATTGTGATTCACAAAAATGTGAAATATCATTATTCAACCAAACAATAATTGCATCATCTCTGAAAACAATTAGGTTGATGTAATATTTATGGAACTAAAATATACTTTCCTGCCAATATTTTATGATGTGATTCTGACACTCCATGTCCATTCATCTGCCCCGGGCAATCCTCAGACCGAAGATGGAGTCGAAATAATTTGTTGTGAAATAATGATTGAGTGACTGCTCTGACCCAGGTGTAAGCTCTCTGGATTCATTTAAGAGCAGAACAATGTCTTATCCAGTATCACTGGCAGCTGTGACTGAATTCAAATCTTCCAAAATCTTTTTTTCAATGTAGGTAATGATCGCAAGCTGATCTGAATAAAAATCATATATTTATTATGTTCGTGAATTGTGATTCACAAAAATGTGAAATATCATTATTCAACCAAACAATAATTGCATCATCTCTGAAAACAATTAGGTTGTAATATTTATGGAACTAAAATGTATTTTCCTGCCAACATTTTATGATACAAAAATAAAGAACGTATAATTGATTTAATATCGAACAAAGAACATGTTATATGACTATAGTGGTGATCAACAATTACATACATTTGGATTCATGAACGCCAACTAAGCACCAAAGGACATCATCCTCTCTCTCTCGTATTCTCACATACGGATGAGGAAGGACGCCACTTCGACTGGGACAACACATCCATCCTAGGACAAACCAAATAGAGGCACGCACACGAATTCCTAGAAGCATGGCATTCCAACCTGAACACCACCAACAAACACATCGAGTTTGACCTCAACTTCTACCACTGAGAAAAGAAACAGGATGTGACTTCACCACAGCAAATAACATCACCACAGGAAATGACATCACCAATCCAAAGAAACCCAAACATATAAATATAAAGCAAGAATTTTTAGCATTGGTTCGCCTGAGGCCCACTGAAGATGAAGATGATGAAACGTCTGGAAATGAACTTTCCAGCCCAACTAGCAAACCGACATCCAAAACCTCAACCCGAGCTACAAATCGTCTCAAAATTCACTACAATTGTCATACTCATTGTCAGTATTCAAATGAATACATCCTCGTTCGAACATTTGGAAAGTCGTTGGCTTCTGAATGATTGCATTTTTAGAGTGAGAAAACGATTGAACCATTATATATAAATAGCGTACGTATACATTTTTATATAATCAATCAGTTTAATTTCTCACTAAATGTGCGAGCTTCAGCTCTTTACCAACAATTGAAAAATGACAAAAATTCAACATGAACAGAGAATATTAGTTTAAATAAATGATTTGTGTTATTAAATTGAAGTGAACAATAATTTGAAACCTTGCAATTCTAGAATGAATGGTATTTAATGTGAAATGTGAAAAAAAGATGAACATGCTTCCTTGTGAGTGAGCAGTCAGACATTTTCAAGGAGTTTTGTGGTAAAGGAAAGGTAAGATTTGATTTAGTCATTGAGATACAAGATTTAAAATTTTCATGTACTGATTACTAATTAGACTTCATCATCAAGCTGACCTTGCAATACTTGCATTTTAAATGGTTATGCTGCAGCAAAATGATCAGATATTTCCCAACAATTACAACTGAAAATAATCCGATACTGGCTTTGACTTGCATTTGTACATGTTAGAGAGCGGAACTTTAATGTACACAAGGAGGCTATTGGGCCACTGTGTATGCGTCAACTTGTGAAATGTCTTCCCAATCCTCCCATTTGCCCCTCTATCACTGTTGCCCTTTAAATTCGGAACTTTCAAATATATAACCAGTTCCCTCCTGAATTTTCATTCACAAATCTCCCAGACATGGCATCCAAATCCTAACAGCTCTCTCAATAATAAAAAAAAACTTTTGCCTTATCTCACTCCGAGGTCTTGTGCTGACGATCTTGAAACGGAATGCTGCAATGCCAGCTAAGAGAAACGGAGTATTCTTATTTTAAACTGATTTTTTTTCATAAAATTGATCACTGCGATAAGTTCACATCTTCGTCTGTTCTGATCAATGAATTGTATTTTCATTAATCTAATTTCTTGCATCCTACCTTTAACTAATTCGTTCATTCCACTTATCATTCTGATTATTTATAAGGTTACTGGCATTCTTCTGCAAAGTCATGCAGGGTTTGTGTGTGTGTGTGTATGTGTGTCTGTGTGTGTGTAAAAAACAATTTAATGTCTGAATTACACCGAGTGCCTCGTGTAAAAGAGGTAATGGTTAGGAAGGCAGTATAGATTAACATATGGTTAAATAGCTAGTTTAGGGGTGAGGGTTTCATATTCCTAGATAATTGGGACCTCTTCCAGGACAGATGGGAGCTTTAAAATATGGTCAGATTGCATCTTAACTGGAGGAGCACCAACATCCTGGTGGGGAGGTTTTCTAGTGCAAATGGGGTGGATTTAAACTAATAAACCAGGAGGCTGGGAAACAAAGCAGCAGGTCAGGAACTGAGCAGAAGGTAGAGGTGATTGGACATCAGGCACGGCCACTCCCATGACCATGCTGCGAGAAGGCTTAAAAAACAGTCCAAAATGTGAGTTGGAGTATGCAATAAATGATAGATGTATTATCAGAGAAGATCAAATGAAGCTGGAATGTATGGGGGACGTGAATGAGTGAGGTGTGTGAGATCATGAAGTTCGTATTCAAGAAAATATTAAAGGGGAAAAACAAATCGAAAAATCTTATGCAAAAGTTTAGGCCTAAAAGCACAAAGCGTTTTGAATAAAATTGATGAGCTGGCAGTAGATACAGAGATAAAAGGGTATGACCTTATAAGGATGATTGAAACATGCTTACAGGAAGATCAGCACTGGACAGTGAACTGTACATGGGTACTCGGTATTCCAAAAGGATAGACATGAAGTTAAAGGAGGTGGAATTAATGTATTGGTTAAGGATGATACCAGGGCTATATTAAGAAGTGATATTTGCACAAGGGAACAGAATGAAGATCAGTCCAGGTATAAATTAAAAGCAAGGGAAGAAACCTCTTTGGAAGAGTAATTTTCAGCCACCATCTCTCCAAAATACTTCTGAGGTCGGAAATGATGAGGGTTCGTGACAAGGTAACAACGGTGAGATAAACGTGCATATTGAATCAATTAATCAATTTGGCAATGGGTAGGCTCCGAGTACAATTCATAGAGTATATGAAGAATGTTTTGTGAGAGCACATGTCATGGAACCAACCAGCGAGCAGGCTACTTTAGATTTGATGGAAGGAAGGAATGAAAAACGAGCTTTCAGTAAAGGATCCTCTTGGAAAAAAAATGACCACAACATGCGGTAGTTGCAAATTCAGATTGAAAGAGGGAGAACAGAGTCACATTCGAGAGCCTTCATGTTGGGCAATGATACTTACAGTGGCCTAAGGAAGGTGTTGGTCGAGGGGGTAGGAGTGGTATGCGGTGGTGTGAACAGTCAAAGGCAGGACAGATGAAGTAACTTGGCAAATACTTAAGGGGATACTAAATACCTCTCAATTAAAGTACATTCGTGAGACAAGAGGAATTGCATTACAGAGAAAAATTATCCATGTCTGTATAAGGAAGTCAATGACAGCATGAGTGCGAAAACTAGGGCAAATCATACTGCACAAGTAGTCATGCTCCGGGGATTGGGTAAGGCAGTGGCCTAGTGCCTTACAGCTGAACTGTTCATCGAGTGACCCAGATAATGTTCTGGGGAGCTGGGTTCGAATCCTGCCATGGCAGATGGTGGAATTTGAATTCAAAATTGGGATTACCAAGCTGATGGTGAACATGAATAGATTGTCAGGAGAAGCTCACCTGTTTCACTCATGTACTCTGGGGAAGGAAACTGCCATCCTTGCCTGGTCTGACCGATAAATGACTCCAGACCCACATCAATGTAGATAACTCCTAACTCCCCTCTGGGAAATCAAGAATGGGCAATTCATGCCGGCCTACGCATCAATGCCCTCTTTCTGGGAATTAATGAAAACAAACAAAAAAAATCAGCAAAGGGTTAACAGACAACATTAAAAGAAGCTATGAAAGGAAATGAACGGAATTATAAATACTGATATCAGTAGCTTTCACTAGTACATTAAAAAAAGAGCTGAGTGATACTAAGTGATGAAACTGCCAAGGTAACAATGAAAAACTCAAAAATGGCAGAGGCACAAAAGCAATGCTTTCTGTTTTCACACACTACACTAAAAACTATAGTTCCTACACAGAATATTGATGGGATTACTGCTATTTGCCATTTTTATAAATGACCTAGATGAGGGAACAGAATGATGTGTTAGTCCATTTAATGATGATACTAAGGTTGGTGAAGTGTGGATAGTGCTGAAGGATATTCCAGGTTACAGAGGGTCATAGGGAAGTTGCAGGTTACATAGTTGGGCTGAGAGGTGGCAACCTGATTTTAATGTGCAAGAGTGTGAGGCGATTCACTTTGGAAGGACCAAAAGGAATAAAGTGTACTGCGCCAATGGTAAGATTCTTTGCCGTGTCAATGAGCAGAGAGATCTCGGTGTCAATGTATGTACATCACTGAAAGTTGCCAACCTGGTTAATAGACTTGTTAAAAAGGCGTACAGTATATTAGCTTTTATGGGAAGAGGGAATAGAATTTTGGAGCCACACGATATTACTGCAGGTGCACAAAACTCCGGTGTAGCCACACTTGGAGCACTGCGTATATTTCTGCTTGCTTCATTACAGGAAGGACGTTTAGGATTTGGAAAAGGTTCAAAAGAGATATATGAGATGTTGCCTGATTTGGAAGGAAGGTCATATAATGAAAGTCTGAGGTAGTTACCGCTGTTTTCGTTCGAGAGAAGAAGGCTGAGAGGTGACTGAACTGGTCTATATAAGATAATCAGAGGTTGAGATAGGGTGGACAGTGTTATGAATTTTTAAATATACTATACCTTCAGGAGAGTTGAAAGGCTAGCCAAGGGTTTAGAATGAGCACAGAGTAGTGGAAAAATTAAAAATGTATTATTTGGTCTAACAGCGAGCAGTATCTGGGTTGCTATGAGACAAATTCAAATTCAAATTCAGCCAATCAGTTTAAATAATGTGTTAAGATGCCAAATGCGAATCAAGTTTGTATTTAGTGATTTGACAATATTAAAACCAATCAAACAATCCAATCTTTTGGGGTATAAATATTAAACATTGTGAACAGTTGGCCAGAGCGGAAAAGAGCAGCAAGCCGCTAACAAGTCCAGCCTGGCAGCAGAATGATCCGCTCTCTGACAGGGACCTTTATCAACCAAAGGCCTGGGAAGCAGAATCCCCAGGAATAAGGAAAGAAGACAGGAATATGGAGAAGAATCGACAGCTGCCTGGTTTTGAAATAAGTTTTTTTTTAATCGTAATCAGGATTTTTTTGATCGGACTATTATTATAGAGTTGGAAGTATCAGTGTGCATATCAGTCTATTGGTGCGTAAAAACTGCGAACTTGCAAAAGTTTGGGCAATACCATGATGACCTTTGAAAGGTTAAGGTGTTTTTCGGTGATTAAACAGAAGAACGAATGTCTGTGGGTAAGCAGGTTGCAGGTGCCCAAATTGACAGAATAGATCAAACCCGTTCAGTTATCAGGCCAAAGCAGCATTTTTATCCAGGCAACAATTCAAATGCTGCCAATTAACTTAAGAAGGCACTTAGAGATTAAGGATCCATTTTACTGTTAACAATATGAAACCAATCATACAATAATTTTGTTTTTGTGTCAAGGAGGGATATATAACAGAGAGGCAATTGGACAGAGGGGGACAGTCAACTTATATCTGAAAAAAATGATGACAGGGAAGTGTCATTTGCGAAAGAAATATTGGGGTCTCTCAAAAATCTCCATACTCTGCCTAAAAAGCCGCATCCATCAATACAGGCACACAACACGCTGAGCAAATATCCTTGAAATCAGAAATCAATTAAGAATGCATTTCAGATGAGGGAATAAGATACAGAAATGTCAACAGAGTCCATTCTGTATGAACTTTAAGAAACTAAGTTTTAATTTTGTTGTTACTAATAATTGATTTATGAGTGGAATCCGCATTAGTGAAATTGCATGTCAGGAAAAGCTTGTTTTATTCCAGAATAAGCAATGAGTTACAGAGTGATTGTTCAGTATGTTAGTGGTTTGTTCACTGTTAAAGTTAGAATCATAGAATACCTAGTTTAGAGAAACAGGCCCTTCAGACGAAACAAGGACCACACTGATCCTCTAAAGAGTAAACCACTCAGATGCATTCCTCTACCCTATTAACTACATTTAACTCTGACTAATGCACCTAATTCGCACATCCGTGAACATTGTAGGCATTTTCGCATACCCATTTCAATGAACCCGCACATGTTTGGACTGAGAGGAAACAGGAGCACGTGTTTGGAGCCCACGCAGACACGCATAGAATGTGATAACGCCACATAGACAGTTGCCAGTGGTTGGAATCGAAGCCTGAGTTTCAGGGCTGGTGAAGCAGCACTGTTAACCTCTGAGCCATCGTGCCTCCCCTATACAGGCTAATATTTAATTGTTAATTACGGAGTGTGTGAAAGGATTCCATTTCATTGAACCACTCCTTTATAACAAACTGGGTATCAAATAGCAGGTGGGTTACATCTCTTGCCACACTCCCTTATCATATTATAAGGCGAGGAGATCTTCGCTGGGTGCATTGCTTATAATTATCAGATGGATGTTGACCTCAACTTCATAATATTATAGAGAGTTCGAAGTGGGTCAAATGAATGATATATTGATATATGGCGCATAGCAGAAAAAATGCGTCTGTGTGTGAATAGATTGGTGGTGTGAATGGAAAAAACAGTGTATTATTCCAATGGAGAGATTGCAAAGGTGAGGCACAAAGGAATCAGGCACCTGGATCACAAAAAGAACACGTTTCGTGCACATCATCGGGAGGCAATATACATTTTCAAACCTTTTGAAAGAGAATACATTCAGGAGTAGGGAAGTTTTTCTACAGTTTTGCAGGGTACGGTGAGATCACATTAGGGGAACTGAGGGCACAATGACTTGAAAAGCAGTCCAGAGAAGATTCACTCAACTGATTCCTGTGAGGAGCATTATTCTCTGGAGGAAACTTTGTCAGACTGGACTTGGATCAGTTGGAGTTTAGGCAATTGACGAATGATCCCGTTCAAACCCATATAATTCTGAGTCGTCTATACAAGTTGAATGCTGAAACAATATTTCAATTTGTGCGAGAGATTTCCAGAAATTGATGGACTGCTGGAAACTGGAGAATATCTCAGTGAAGGAATTGGCGATTGTTATAACCATCTCAAAGGGTTCTGCGTCTGTGGGAATTCCCCACCCAGAGAGTAAGACATTGAATATTCTTAGACACAGGTAGATAGTTTATCGCCTAAAAATGATGCATTAACGTTATAAGGAATATGTGTTTCAGGACACAATCAGATCATCCATGATCTTATCACAGAGTAGACTTGGTTCAAGTTGTCCAATCACTTAATCCTGATCTCAGTTTCTACGTTGCTATTGCCTTTAGATACTGGCAAATAATGAAAGCATTCCCAAGCGCACAAGGGCCTGCATTTCAGAATTATGAGCACAACTTGCAAATGTGTTTTTTAATACAGCAATGCGAACCCTCTCGTGAAACTTTCATGGAGTTACAGAAAGATCAGATGCTTAGGCCAAAGTAAAAGCCTCATTAAAACTGCGTCATAAATCAGATCGGTTAGAATGGGTGCCTTTAATAGAGCAGATTATATTCAGTTGTTTTTGTAAGATGAATTCCATTGGCAAGACCAGCTTTTATTGCCTGTGTCTAATTTCCATTCAGGATATGGTGGTGAACCCCAGTGATCCTCATGTTGTAGGGAGACTAACAGATATGTTTCAAAGAGAGCCACAGTATTCGGAACAAGTGACAGTGAAGGGACAATGATATTGATTCAAGTCAGGATACTGTGTAACCTTGGAGATTGTATTCCTCACCGCATGATGCTCACAGCGATGGGAATAGTGGGACTACATCTTCTGTTCTCAAGAATTCAATTCATAAAGACGTACGGCATAAAGACAGGCCCTACAGCCCAACAGATATATGCCAGCCAAAAGCCAACAAAATGCATTAATCTCACTTGTATCGAGATTATAGCTTACTCTGCCTTGACATTTGTAGTGACGAATAAGCTGCTTCTTAAATGCTGTATTATCTTGAATTATCTGTGCCTGGGTTGTCAGTTAGTCTTTTATTTTATGCGTGAAATGGTTTCTACAACTTCAGAGATAGCGACAGGCTCATCAGATCAACAAAAAATCTGCATTGTTCAACAATTATTGGAAAATTGAATTTATTTCTAATTCCTGTGGGATTTTAACGAAGGTGGACCAGCATTAATTGCCCCTGAGATGCCCCAGTGCAGTTGGTGTTTGTAATCCATAGTGCTATTAGGACAGAGTCTGAACAGTGCATCTTGAGTGTCAGTGTTGCAGCGACACAGTACTACTGACTACTAATGGAGGCAGTGTTTGACTAGCCGTCTGCTTTCCCCTCGACAACAGTGCTTGCATGGTAATCATCCAGGCACCAGCAGGCCTTCCTTTACCCTCTTTACCTGTACCATATAAGTAATGGAAAGATTTTGGGGAGCTTGAGGAGGTGAGTCACTCAAAACAAAATTACCAGCATCTGAAATGCTGTTTTTCCATGGCCAGTCCAGTTGAATTTCTGATCAATCTTTATACACTGGATATTTGTCTTTAGATATTGATTATGTCACTGATATCAATAGAAGGCTTCTGAATTCTTTCCTATTTGAGATAATTACTGTCTGGTCAAATTAAAGAATTATTCTTGTTTGCCACTCATCAGTTAAACCTAAATAGTGTTTCCATATTTTGGAAGAGGGACACAGCCTGCTCCAGTACCTGAGGATTTTAAAATGCTGCTGAAGAATGGGTTTGACTTCAGTTGGGACACTCGTGTTTTCCTATCCACTCAAAGTAGCCTGTCTCAAATACTAAGATCCTGTTCAGAATCACTCGTTCAAGACACCCAGACATGGAACTGAATCAACAAACAGTTAGCAAAATCATCGGACCATGCATGTTGGGTTGGGGTGGGGTGGTGAATGGCAGGAAATCACTGGAAAACTTGCTGTTTGTCAAAGCGAATACCTGTGAAGGAACTTATTATGCTTCAAAGAAATAAGACCATTATAGCTGGAAATCTGTATTATAGTGAAGGAAAAGCTGTATCCATCTTACTGCTGCAGTAATAATGGTGGCAGTCAGCTGGAATATTGTCAGTAGTCTACTTTTGTTCTTTAAACTTCCACTGAATGGAACAGCTATTCATCTTTCCCTACCCCTTATGGCCTTGTACACCTCTTCAACATTCCCTGTTGCAAAGAAATACCGAGCAAATTTATCCCCCCTTCATAGATTGAGTACTCTCTTGTCTTGTTACTTCTGACGTGCATCATTTCACATTTATCTGTGTTACACTTTATTGGGCATTGTTCTGGCCATCTGAATAATCTGTTTATACCCTCCTGCAAACGAACCCTTTCTTCCTTACTGTGAACCACCCAGCTAATCTTTGTGCCTTCCACAAAATTGCTATCATTCCACTGCCAGCATCTTCCATATTCGCACCATCATCACTTATGAATATCACATGCAAACCTTGATTTTTTTCCTGTTATCCGGATGATATTCACAGATGAAGAATTAAGAATTCCAGTCTCTTCTTATTTTGGTTAATTTACAGAGCGATGTAGTTAAGGTCTTTTATGAGGGAGCCAGAAATAGCATTTTGAACACAGAGTTGAACCCTCCTTTTACGTACACGCTGCCACCTCTCCATGTATTATTTATCAACTTGTAAACAAGTTAGGATGGATTAGGATTTGGTACCGTGCACTGGAACATTTGTATTTTCCGTGACACTGAAGTATGTCCTTTGTAACATCCCCAGCAACCGTCAGTGCTGAAATAAAAATCTACAGAATTCACAGACTAATTCATTGCTTGTTTGAAAGAGTAAGTGTGATTAGGATAAAGATTCGATTAAATTGCACCTAATGGACACACTGCCGGAGTTCAAATCATATTCTCACGTCTTCCTTGAATTGGAAGTAAATTATTAGTACAAACGCTCACTGTTGCACATACTGTAAAAAAAAATTAAGAAATGTTGAGGCGCCAAACTAGGCGAGAAAAATCATGTCGTCTGCACTTGATGGAGATACAGAAATTCAGAATAGCTGTGCAACCTGAATAAGAATCAAGTGATAGAAAAAACATAGAACAAGCCTTTTCTTAGACCATGACCCCATTATGGCACATCAGGCCACACAGATTCCCCAACATCTGACCCTACTTAATTTCTTACTATTGATTTGGTTTTATTTCTTACCAGTAAGGCACCCCAACTTCCTCCGCCCACTTGCCTATCTTTTCAATAAGATGTATATCCTTGAATATTCAGCTCCCAACCTGATACCCTTGTAGCCACGTCATACCTGCAAATGTCGATCTGTGCCACAAGCTCGTTTACCCTTATCCTTATACTGCATACATTCAGTCCTGTATTAACTTTTCCTCTTCACATTTCATTCGTTTACTCAGTGTGCTTGAAGTTTGATTGCAAACACTCTCCATATACTCTGTCATATTTGTGTCTGTCCTGGAGATTTTAATAACTTCTCCTGAGTTCTGCACTCTTACCTTCTCCTTTAACTCAGGTTTTCTAATTTCGCCAATATCTGACCTTCCCTACACTCGCCCTATTAAGTTTAAAGGCTTGTCTACTGCGCTGGATGTGCTATCCACTAGTACTCTGGTCCAAGCACGGTTCGGATGAAGACCACCTCATTGGTACCAGTCTTTGCTTCTCCGGTACAGGTGCAAATGTCCGATGACTTCAAATTCATTTCTCCCACACCAATCGTTGAAACACGCATCTACCAGCATAATCTTGTTGACCTAGTGCCAATTAGCACGTGGCTAAAGTAGTAATCCAGAGATCATTCCCTTTTTGGTTCTGCTTTTTTCAAAATTTTTGTTCCTCGCTGTTAATAGCCCTGAGCAGAAGGTCTGCCATGGTTCTATCTATGTGGTTTGGTCCATACCGAACCTTTACACTCCCACTACAACTTCCTCTGCAGCCCAGGTAAGATACTCCAAAATTAGAGTAGAGCTGAAAATGCACAGCGGTTCAGGCAGCATCCGAGGATCAGAAAAATAGGTGTTTCGGGCAAACGCCCTTCATAAACAATGAGGTTCGGCGCCTTGACCGTGGCGAGATAAATGCGAGTGGGGTGGGTTTGCGGAGAATGTAGCAGAGAATATAGTAGGTGGATGGAGGTGGGTATCCCAAACACGAGCACCTGCCATCATTATTGTATTTAGCTAGTGCTGAATTTGTTTTTTTTATTATTTATTAACTGTTTTTATATCTCTGCTTATGCGACTTGTAACCAATAGATGAACAAAATTCAATTTAAGGCAGATTCATATTTCGCAGTTCCCAATTAGCCAATCAAATCACATCCTTCCTTTGTCAAACTTGCACATTAACTTCTGAAAGAATTCTGACAGGCGTGTCAGCGGTCCCTCTCCTTGACAATGTCATGCTGGCTCACCCCTACTTCACTATGCACCTCCAAGTACTTCATTACAAGGGCCCAGTTCTTCAGCGAAATATCCCAGGCCAAGCCATCTCCAGCTGCTTCATCAATATCCTTCCCTCCATTATAATCTCAAAAGTACGAAAGTTCAATGTCAAATGGGCAATTAATACCACCCAAAACCCCGCTGTTGAAATTTAACATAGAGATTGGGCTACTTCAGATTTTGTACTATGCAATGAGAAAGTCTAATTAATAACGTTAAATTAATGGACTCTGTGAGATCTGACTGTAGCGCAGTTCATTCTGAAACTAGCGATTGAAATTTGAACAAAGGAATCTACGAGGTTATGAATGGCAAGTTGGCTGAGTTGGCAGGTTGGTGGCTTGGGCAAATCACAAAATGCTTTGCCGGTAGACAGGCAATAGCTAGTAGTTGAAAAGATACATCATTTATAACAGTAGCAGAAAGCATAAGGGACTGTCAGAGAATATGGAAAGATATAGGTAGAATGGAGAGTTGAGCGGAAAAGTGGCAGATGGCTTTAAATCAAGACAAATGTGAGGCGATACATTTAGGCAAGTCTAATTCTAGAGCGAATTGTACAACGAATGGTATAGCCCTGGGCAAAGTTGATGGGCAGAGAGATCTGAGAGTGCAGGTCCACTGAAGGTTGCTGCACAGGTGGATAGAGTGGTCAAGAAGGCATATAGTATGCATGCCCTCATTGAATGGGGTATTGAATATAAGAGCTGGCAAGTCATGTTAATATTGTACAAGGTATTGGTTCGACCGCATTTAGAATACTGTGTACAATCCTGGGCGCAAAGTCACCAAAAGGATGTGGCTGCTTTGGAGAGGGGGCAGAGAAGGTTTATGAGGATGTTGCCTGGTCTAGAAGATGCTAGCTATGAAGAGAGGTTGAGTAGGTTAGGTACATTTCCACTAGAAAAAAGGAGATTGAGC
Source organism: Chiloscyllium plagiosum (assembly GCF_037043375.1). Taxonomy (NCBI): domain Eukaryota; kingdom Metazoa; phylum Chordata; class Chondrichthyes; order Orectolobiformes; family Hemiscylliidae; genus Chiloscyllium; species Chiloscyllium plagiosum. Next base: position 82,452,572 of record NW_028270169.1, read on the forward strand.
GGGGACCTGATTGAGGTTCACAAGATCATGAAGGTTATAGACAGCATGGATAGAGACAAGCTTTTTCCCAGGGTGCAGGATTCAATGACGAGAGGATACACTTTCAAGGTGAGAGGTGGAAAGTTGAAGGAGGATACACGCAGCAAGTACTTCACACAGAGAGTGGTGGGCGTTTGGAAGGTGTTGCCAGCGGCCGTGGTAGAGGCAGGCATGGTAGATTCATTTAAGATGCGTCTGGACAGATGCATGAGTAGGTAGGGAGCAAAGAGATACAGATGCTTCGGAATTGACCGAAAGGTTTAGACATTACATTTGAATGGGCTCAGGCGTAGAGGGCCAAAGGGCCTGTTCCTGGGCTGATGTTCGATGTGGAACTTCTATTTGCAGATGGACAAGAATAAACAGAATTTAGTCCAAAAGACCAGAAAGAGACAGAGCAGATGGATGTCATTTAGCCCGTCTACTCTGATTTGATTTTCAATTGGATTTTAGTTATTCTGTTTCTTTCAAAGTCAGGGTCTTTACCCAACATCCCTAGTGGGTCAGAAAGTGCCCAGTGTCTTTGCGTACACAGCCCTGCATAGGGAGCATCCAATGCCAGGCGATGAGTTCTGGGGAGTCTCAGGAGTGGTTCGAGGAAAGGCTGCATGCAATGATGGATGGACTGAGGAACTGATAGGGATAGAGTGGGAGCCAGTGACACTGCACTCACACAAGTGGCCACGCAAGTCTCCTAAACACCCAGGGCAGCCCAAGCACCAGGGTCGCTTTTACGAAAACCGGTTGCACTTGTTGCATTTCTTCATGGACCTAAAGCAAAAGTACTGCCGATGGCATAAACACAGAGACAGACAGTGGAAAGACGAAAGGAGTTAATGCTCCAAATGCAAACATGGGGAGACTGTACAAACACCACACAGATAGGTTCCAGAGATTGTAATTGAACCCGAGTCCCTGGCACTGTGAGGAAGCAGAGTAATGTCACCGTGCTAACCAATGATAGGTAACAGGATTAGTGTAGTTACATGTTGCTTTCAGCAGTCACTTTCGTGGAATACTCTCCGTCAGTCTTTTTTGTTTAGATTGCGAAGCCTTTCTCTCGCAGCAGATGATAATTTGAAAAACAACAAGTTGGAGAATGTGGAACGTATAAGTTTGCTCCCCATATAAAAGGAGACTCCGGGAGTTTAGTCGAGATCTATGAAAGGAAGAGATGCAAGAGTGAAACTTGGACAACTAGAAAACGAGGCTGGCTACAGAGAAACGGAGAACAAAGAATTGAAGGATGAACCGAATAGGTTGGTGCATCAGTCCTCACAATGGTTGACAACTAACAGCATTCCAGAACTTCAAGACAGTCAAGGGCAAGAGATGAGTGTGGTGGTCGGCGCTGATGAGAATGTGCTGTGGAAGCTGCAATGTTTGAAGGTGGATAACTCACACAGACTGGAAGGATAACAAGCCAAATTTCTGAAGGAAATAGAGGAGAAGATTGTGGAGGACTGCTGGTGTATTTTCTGAAATAACGATCGTCAGGGAGAGTCCCAGAGAACTGGAAAATCGGAATGTAATATCTCTGTGCAAGCAAAGAAGGGAGGCAACAGACAAGAAATCATAAGGCAGTTCGCCTGACATCGGTCATTAATCGGGTTTTCGTGCCCACTATTAACAATAATTCTCCAGCATCTGCAGACCTCACTTTCTCCACTATTAACAATGAGGCTGGAGAGTAAAGTCATAGAGATGTACAGCACGGAAACAGACCCTTCGGTCCATCTCGTCCATGCCGAACCAGATATCCCAATCTCATATCGTCCCATTTGCTAGCAACCAGCCCATATCCCTCTAAACCCTTTTTAAACACATAACCATCCAGATGCATTTTAAATGTTGCAATTGTACCAGCCTCATTAGCCATGGTTGATTTATCTCTTCAATTAGATATTTATGCATTTGAAGAGTGTACATGTGTTATAAATGATGTATCTTTTCAACTTCTAGCTATTTCCTGTCTCCTGACAAAGCTTTTAGTGATTCAGAGGTCTCCTCTTTCCCAGTTAATAAACTCACACGTAAGTATTTATTGTCAAGTCTGTCCACTTTAATGAAAAAAAAGTCTGGCCGGAGTTGTGCTGAAATGATATTTAAATTTTGGTCTGACAAGAATATTCCATGTGCCAATGAGGTTAGGAATAGGATGGTAGTAGAGTTAAATACATGTGCAAAGAACTGGTAGGGGAGGCAACACTTCCGATATGTGTATCATTGGGATTCCTGAGTTCCTCTCTCAAACAAATCTCTATAGTATTAACATAGCAGTTATAGATATTCACCCAAGCTCCAAGTTCATCCGTCTTGCCTGTCATACTCCTCACATTATAACCAGCGCACTTCAGACTGTCAGGCCCATTGTGTTCAGTAACCTCTGTCTGTTTGTTGTTGGTCTTAGCTGTACTGGGATTAGTCGCCAACCCCGCCTCAGTCGTGTACTTGTGGACCTACTGCTCTGGTTCCCAATGTGCCCCCCTACCCCCAACGGCCACACTAGTTTAAACCCTCCTTAGTGACAACAGCAAACCTGCCTGCCAGGAGGTTGCTGCCAGTTCAGGTCCATCCCGTCCTTCTTGTGTATATCCTATCGACTCAGGATCTGATGGCATTGAGCTGAAGTGTGTTTCTGTCAAAGCAATGATTATTATGGGTCAGGCAGATGAGCTTACAGCCTGATTAAATACATGGGACCATGATGTTGCAGCTATTACAGGAGAAGGACAGGACTGGGCGTTCACCGTTTCAGGGTTTTGTTGTGTTAGATGAGATACAGAGGAAGGTAAAAGAGGTGAAGGAGGTATATTACTAATCAGGGATAATATTGCGTTTGCACTCAGAGAGGTCCTACTGGAGGGCTCATCCACTGAGGCAATATGAGTACAGCACAAAAATAAGATCGATGCAATTACTGTGTTCGGATTATACTATAGTCCTTTCAACAGCTACCGAGTCTTTGAGAACAAATGTGTGGGCCAGTTATGGAAAGGTGCAATAAAAACAGAGTTGTCATAGTGAGTGATTTCAACATCCCCAACATTGACTGGGACTCCCTTAGAGCAAGTGGCTTAGACGGGGCAGAATTTGTTTTGTTTACTTGAAACAATATGTGGATAGTCCACTACAGGAAGGGTCATACTGGACCTCGTATTGGCGAATGAGCCTGGACGGGTGACTGACATTTCAGGGGAACAGCATTGTGGTATCACTTTGGAAACGCCTTCAGTTTTAAGATAGCTAAGAACGTGGATCAGTCAGGATTTTTTGAGAAACTATGGAATTGGAGTAAGTCAATTTACGTCAGTATCAGGAAGAAGCTCGGGAGTGTTAATTGGGAGAAGTAGTTATCAGGCAAATCCACATTTTATGTGTGGCAACTGTTTATTAAATCCTGATTGCAATATCATCTGGCGAACGTGATCCCGACTGTTCGAATTTCAATCTATTTTATTTGAACAGATATTTCGAAATCGCTGTATACCAGAGAACAGCAAGAGATAATGAATGATTGTGACCTGTGTCCTTCACTGAACCAGCTTGTCTCTACAGGCACCTAACGTTTTTATTGTGGGTCAGAGAACCTCAGAACCTAGAGCACAGACGGAGGCCATTCAGTCCTTCGTACCCACGAGCTCTCCAACTACGCTATCTGAAAGTAGAGAGAGTTATTGGAGATAGACAAAGAGAGAGAGAGAGAGAGAGAGAGAGAGAGAGAGAGAGAGAGAATGAAATATAAAGAAAAAATGTGAAGGGAGATAAACAGAGAGGAGAGAAAACGGAGTGACAGAGTGAATGAGAAATGAAGGGGTGTGAAACGGGGATGAAATTAGGTAGATCAGGAGACAGCATGAGGAGAAATAGACAGAAGATCGAAGTTTTATTTAAACATCCCCCTGAAGCGCAAACTCTTTGTTTGGGAGCCATACCCTGTGAGCACCATGCTGATACTGGTTGTGATCCTAGATCATTTATCTCCGATAATATCACACAGTTGAGTAGCTGACAGCTAAACAGAATCTAATAGGCCAATTGACTGGCTCCTGATAGAAGGTGGATTAATTTAAATGGACTGTGCCAATAGTAGCAGGAACCGATAACCCCCTGAGACGTTGTGCGAGAGACTGGGCCAGATAATCTCAGTGAGGGGGATCACTGTCAGAGGGGAAATCAGCATCTCAGCTGTGGGTCAAGTAATGACTGAAAACGTTTGCACACCACTTCCATGGTTTAGTAATCCACTTTTCACTTCATATAGCTCGATATCATGAGTATATTTTAACAATCTTATCTCTTTTTACTTTTCATACTTTGGTTTGTCCAGAAAATCGTGTTATCCCTGTATTTTGTGTTGAATAAACACATTTCATTTCTGGGGATGAAAGGACCTGTTCTGATAGCTTGGAGGTGCCGGTGTTGGACTGGGGTGTAAAAAGTTAAAAATCACGCAACACCAGGTTATAGTCCAACAGGTTTAATTGGAAGCACACTAGCTTTTGGAGCGACGCTCCTTCATCAGTTGATAGTGGAAGGCTCAATCGTAACACAGAATTTATAGCAAAAACTAACAGTGTGACGTAACTGAAATCATACATTGAAAAATTGAGTGTCTGTTAATCCTTTCATCTGTTAGAATACAGTGACAGTTTCACTTCTTTCATGTGTAAATCACAAAACCATTTTTTAAAAGTTGCATTCTCGGGTTAGCTATTAAAAATGGTGATAGCTAGACAATATGTTGAAGGTATTGGCCCCCTGTGTTCTCTGTCTATGCCATAGTGCTTAGATTGATTCTAATCTAAAAAGTGAGATAACGGAGTTTTACATAAAATCATGCAGTTTTTGAGGTCAGAGTTCTACATGAATGCAAGCAGTTTTTGAGCTAAGTACAATGTAACTCTGCAAGGAAAAAGTCACCCCACTTATGTGTGCATGTAGGTCTTTGTCTGTCTGTGTGTGTGTATGTGTCTGCCTGGTTTGGGGGTCATGAGTGTAAGAAAGTGTATGTGTGTGTGTAGTGAGTGCAGAATGTCTTAGGTCTGTGACGCGGTGCGTGTGGGAGTGTGTGTGTGTCTATAAACGTGTGTGTGGGTGTCTGTGTACGTGAGTGTGTGTGTGTGTGTAGGAGCATCTGTGTGTGTGTGTAGTGCAATGGTGATCACCTATAATGTGACATGAACCCAAGGTCCCGGTTGAGGCCCTCCCTATGGGTACCGAACTTAGCTATCAGTCTGCTCGGCAACTTTTCTCTGCTGCCTGTCCCGAAGTCCACCTTGGAGGATGGTTACCCGAATGTCCGAGGCTGAATGGCCTGGACCACTGAAGTGTTCCCCAACTGGGAGGGAACCATCCTGTCTGTTGATTGTTGTGCAGTTCCCATTCTTCCGTTGCCATACCCTTTGCACGGTTTCCCCAATGTCCCATGCCTCCGGGCATGCTTGCCTGCAACTAATAAAATAGACAACGTTGGCTGAGACACATGATTACCTGCCATGTACAAGGTGGGAGGTGTCCCCACGCGTAATGGTGGTATCCATGACCACACTCTGATCAGTCTTGAAGCGTCCACAGTGACAGGGTTATATGAAGTTGTCCTGAGAGCCGGGAAGCTTTCTACGAACAACGATCTGTTTGAGGTTTGACAGTGTTTAAATGCATGTAGTGGAGGTGTGGGGAAGGTCTTGGTGAGGTACTCATCCTCAATGATAATGTATTGCAGGTCACAAAGAACATGATGTAATTTTTCAGTACCTGGGAAGTACTGAACAACGAAGGGTACCCTATCAGTTGCAGCGCGTGTCTGTCTCCTGAGGACGTCATTACGGTTCCTTGCTGTGGCACATCAGAACTGGCAGTAGATGAGTTGAGCATCATACCCTTTTCTTGTGAGGACATCCTTGAGTCCTTCCAGGTGTCTGCCACGTTCCTCCTCATCTGAGCAGATCCGGTGTATGCGTAAGACCCGTCCATAGGGGATGGCTGTTTTAATATGTTTTGAAAGCTGGAGAAGTGATGCATTGTGAGGTTGTCTGTGGGTTTCCGGTAGATGTTCTGATGGGACAGCCTTTATTGGATCCATGCTGGGACCAGAGTCCGAATGAATCGCTTAACTAGGGTGATAGACAGAGATGTAAATGGAATAGGAGTGGGGGAACGGAAATCAGTTATGGGGTAATTAAAAGAGGATTAAAAGAGGAGGTAAAAGTGCAGAATTCAGGATAGATTTTTAAAATCTCCATCACAGACATAAATAGGATAGAATATCTAGAAATGATTAACAAACAAACTTTGAGCACACTGGAAAACGAATGACATTGAGAGGAGGGATGGTAAATACAGGACTGACAGTGTTATGTCTGAATGCATGCAGTATAGGGAATAGGGTAAATGAATTCCTGACCCAGATCGAAATTGGCAGGTATGACGTGATGGGCATCACGGAGACATGATTGCCAGGAGATCAGGATTGGGAGCTAAATATTCAAGGATATGCACCCTATCCAAAAGATACGCAGGTGGGCTGACGAGGTGAGGTTGCCTTATTAGTAAGAAATGAAATTAAATCAATAGCAAGAAATAACATAGGGTCAGATGGTGTAGAATCTGCATGGGTAAAATTGAGGAAGCACAATGTTAAAGCAACCACAGTTGGAGTCTTATACAGGCCTCCAAACAGTAGTGAGGAGCTGAGCCATCAGATACATCAGGAGATAGAAAAGATGTGTAGGAAAGGCAAGGTTACAGTGATCATGGGCGATTTCAATATGCAGGGGACTGGGAAAATCAGATTGGTAGTGGATTGTATGAAAAGCAATTCATGGAATGTCTACGAGATTTCTTTTAGTAGCTTGTGGTGCAGTCCACGAGGGAACAGGCAATACTGGTTTTAGTGTTGTGCAACGAGGCAGACTAGATAAGGGAGCTTAAACTGAAGGAAGCCGTCGGAAGCAGCGATCATAGCATGGTTGAATTTATCCTGCAATTTGAGAGGCAGAAGATAGAATCAGAGGCAATAGTACTTCAGCTGAATAAAGGCAACTGCAGAGGCATAAGGGAGACGTTGGGTAGAATTGACGGGGACAGTAGCCTAGCAAGAAAAGACAGTAGAACAGCAATGGCAGGAGGCTTTAAGAGTAACTTAGGAGTCACAGCAGAAATTCATTGCACGGAGAAAGAGACATGGAACAAGGGGGATGAAGCAACTATGGCTGACGAGTGAAGTCAGGGATAGCATCAAAGCAAAAGAGAGAAATATATAGTGTGGTGAAGGACAGTGTGAAACCAAAGTATTAGGAAGCTTACAAAGACCAACAGAGAGCAATAAAAATGTATAAGGAGGGAGAAAATTAACCAAGTGGGTAAGATAGCCACTTAGATATATAAAGTGCAAGGAGAGACAAAAGTAGATCATGGAAATGATGCCAGAGAGGTAGTGGCCCGGAACAAAGGAATGGCTGAGGAACTTTGCGTCAGTCTTCACAGTGGAAGACACGATTAATTTCCCAAAAATTCACCAGAGTGAGGGGAAGAACGGAGTATGGCAGCCATCACCAAAGAGAACGGGTTAGAATACTAAATGGCCAGAATGCAGATAAATTATCTGGACCAGATGGACTACACCCAAGCCTTGTAAGGGAGTTAGCTGACGGTGCATTGCAAGCGTTAGTTGTGATCTTTCAGGAATGACTAGAATCAGGAAAGGGCAAAGTGGACTGGAAAATCGCTAACGTGACACCACGTTTAACAAGGGATTAAGGCAGAAGATGTAAAATTACAGACTGATTAACCTAATCTCAGTTGTGGGTAAGATCCTGAAATCCATCATGAAGAATGTGATTTCTGAATACTTGGATGTAGATGGTAAAATAGGGCAGAGTTAGCATGGTTTCATCAAGGGGAGGGCATGCCTGAAAAACCCGCTAGCATGTTTTGAGGAAGTACTGAGCAGATTAGGAGAACCAATGGATATTATCCACCTACAAATCAAGATGTCATTTGACAAATTGCTACACTGGAGGTTATTGTGAAAGGGGATCCATGGTGTCAGAGGCACCGTGCTAACATCGATAAAAGCTAGCAGAGAGGAAGGGTAGAATGTGCCTTCTCACGATGGCAGTCAGGGACAAGCATTGTTCCGCAAGGCTCAGTGTTAGGAGCACCAAATTTCACATTATACAGTAAACGATCTAGATGAAGGAACTGAGGGCACCTTGGATAATTTTTAGTATTAAAATCACCAGAATGTGTAAACAGGCCTTTTGGCAAAATAAGTTCACAACAACCCTCCGAAGAGTAACCCAAGCAGACCCATTTACTGCTGACTAATAACGTAATTTAAGGGCAATTCAGCATACCCATTTCACCTAATCTGCGTATGTTTGGACTGCAGGAGGAAACCAGAACAGCGGCAGAGAGCCCATGCAAATATGGGGAGAATGTGCAAACTCCAAACTGGCAGTCATCCGAAGTGAGAATCGAACCTGGGTCCCTCACACTGTACTAACCACCAAGCTACCGTGCCACCCACAGCCTGAGTTCAGACAGTGCAAAGACATGAAGAGTGTCAGATAGCATTGAAGAGAAGGAGAGCTTGCAGAAAGGTGCTCCACCGATTCTCCTCAAGGGATTAAGGTTATTTCGAGAAAGCGGGAGAGTAATGTTGAGAAGCTTAACAGCTATGTTCAAATGGCAGAGCAGACTCAATGGGCTTAAAGGCTAAATTTCTGCTCCTATGTCTTCTGGTCTTATGGTTAATGTTGGTTGTCCTCATCCCTCATTATAGATGCGTCATTATTCTGACCTTATGATTTATAAAGAGGCCCGTTCCAATTCTGATGACTGGCAATATCATTATGTCTCCCTCTAGTCACAGCAGCCATTTCCTCCAATTCATCTGCCTCATCACCAATGTCACAATCACACTGTAATTGAAGTCCAATAAATGATACTTCAGCGTAGTTCATTGACATCAATAACATCAACAGCATGACCCTCACTTATCCCTTCTGATCCTTGAATACCAATCTGAATTGTATTTGTCACGTACAATTCTCTGTTGACATATCTATGCAGTTTGCCTGTTATAATCCATGTTTTAAGAATCTTCGAACATTAGACTTGAATGTTCCAACAATGGACAGGAGTTTATCCTTGGGTCTTTACTTTCTTTCTCAGCCTTGGATATCATTAGCATGGCGAATCCAGGAAATCCTTTGGATAATTCAAGGTGGTTACTATCCCATCCTCACTATAGTTGGTGTTCCTAGTAAGTCATTCTCATTGACTGTTAAACTGGGTTATACTGAATTTCTGCTCATGATTTGTAAATTTTAGAAAAGGGAAATCAATGTCTTTGGTTCCAATCAAAAATTCCTTTCCTTATATAATATACAAAGTAAATTACTATTTACAAATTACTCACTGATATGCCAGAAGGAACCAGACTGTTCTCAAACTCCATAATCCTTTCTGTCCTGCACAAATTTACATTATCATATCCTCCCCACCCACCAATCCTGTCTAATGCCACCATTATGATATCCCAGTCGTCTCGTCAGCTTCAGTGCAATTCCTCAATGAACCATCGTTTGTGCTTTTGTTAAATCCGATACAGCTGTTTCTTCAAGTCCCTTCAAACCACATGCCAATTGCAAAATAATTGCACTTGAGATGTTTAACTTGTTCTCTGCACGGAATCTGTCAGTTGTAAGACAGTGTATAGGACTCAGGTCATAGACTCTTAACCTACTGCCATCGAATAATAATCCATTGATATTTCATGAAGGAAGTTGACATAATTAAAATGAAACCATTATCATTTGTGGGAAAACGCCCATCTGCTGGCCTAATGTCCTTTTGAGAAGGACATGAGTCATCCTTGCCTGGTCTAGTCTCCGTGTGACTGAAATCCCACAGCAATGTCGTTTACTCTTTACTGTCCTGTGGAACAGCTGAACCAGACACTCAGTTTTACATCGGTATCACATGCCGGCCTGACCAGGGCTGCACACATCCCGTGAGGGAAGAACAATGGAAAGATAGCTCCTTCCTATGCCTGTTTACCATATTCCGACAGCTCATTTCCATTCAGGTCGGTGACCATTCCTTGTTTTAGGTGTATTCTATATCTTTGAAGTTCTTCACAAGAGTGATGTTCATCTCCATGTTTGGTTTTGGCTTTATTGATGTTGATGTACAGACGTAAGGAACTTGTAAATGTCACACCAGTCTCAGGGCATAGAGAAGGAATGGTTTTTTCACACCACAGGAAAAAACAGAGACGGAAAAGTGAGGGAATTCAATTATTGTGATCATCTCTGAGAGTGTTGTTGAGGCAGTATTTAGGGTATTGTGTGCAGATTTTCTCTCCTTTATAAGGAATGATCTCCACGTCACAGAGAGAGTGTGAAGTAGTATCAACAGACTAATCACTGGGATCATGGTACCATGAGGTGTGAGTGAACATTAATCTGTAGCGCTGTGAGAGATTAATAGGTGATTGCATTCAAACTTGAGGGAATGGACAATCACTCATTATGTTCTAAACAGACACTATGAACGTGATCAATTCCATAGTTTGTTTTATTTTACTCGGATTATAATTCTCGACAGTTTAAATGCCTCTGAGAACCTTTCACCTCCTTCAGCCCCACTCTCCATGTCGATTGACAGAAACAGGTTCAGGCTTTGCATACAGTTTTCCCCCACATTAATACAGTGCATTTGGTGTGTGATTCTGCACTGAACGGCATGTTATCCACAATCCCGACAGCAGCCTCAATACCTTCACTCTAAAACAGTTAACTATTCCCAACAGCTTCTTTCCTTGATGGAGAACATGGGTCTGTCTTCTCGGAGATAGAATATGCCTCCTTGAGACATCGCACAAAATATTAGGCTTCTATCCTCACTACCAGGTTACCATGTTAAAATAGCACACGTTCCCCATGCAATGGGGCCATGAGGAATATCATGGAGTCGTCTCCGAGTGCAGTCTCTGCTCCATTGCTTTGTCACGTTGGATCATCAATTACACCCTTCTATTCCTGAATAAGCCCTGGAGGAGATGAATGTTCTCGCCCTGGTAGCATGGAACACGTTTAATGGTCTGATTGGACTTTAAACGTTCCTGTTTAGCAGTTACATGCACTAACCAGACTGCTTCATTTCCTGTGGAATATGCAGAAGGGTTAAATGGTTTGTCCCTCTTCCTGTTCATTCGTTTTGATGGACTGAATGACTCCCACATACCCATGTGCAACCACCTTGAGATGCTGAATGAGCTCCTCTTTTAACTGTGGAAATGTTCAGTGTCTGACCCTGATGTTACATGAATGTTACCGACACTTTCACAGCACAAGCCTGAATATTGTCTGGGTCTTGCTGCATATGGACACAGACTGGTTCAGAAGCTGACAGTGGACAAAATGTTCTGAAAATTGCCTGATCTTCAGTGACCATCACAACTTCTGATCTTATGGTGGAGGAAAGGATTGATGCAGCAGCTGGAGCTGTTTGTGCTAAGGAAGCTCCCCTAATGATCTCCCGAAGTGATGTCCTGGGACTGAAAGGATTGATGTCCACAAACCAAACATATCTTCTGTTGTGCTATAGATGACCCCAACTGGAGGAGATATTGTGGCTGATGCCCACTAAATTTAATTTAGTCAGCGTTCCTTGATACCATCCTGATTCAACTCCTGCCTTGATGTCAGGGTCTGTCACTCTTAGCTGGGCTCCTGTGTTCACCTCTTTTGAACATATCAATAGGTTATTGTGTCTGTATGGGGAGTGTTTTCTTCTGATAGAGGGTAGTGAATGTCAGGAACTATCTGAACCAGAGAGTCAAGGGAGCTAGATCACTGAAAGTATTTACAGAGGAGGTAGATTTTTTTTTACCCACTATCATTGAGTTGAACGGTGTGAAGAATTGGGAATTGAATGGAGTTGATGCCGACAGTGGCTCAGCCATGATGGTATACAATGGCACAGCAGGATTGACTGGCCGAATTACCTCATCCTGTTCCTTATGAGCTCATATCCTGTAACTGGAAAGTTAATGGTGGTAATTTTCCTGAATGTTGCAGTCAGAGAGAGCAAAGTATTTTGTGTATCATCTCTGAGCGATGTCTGTGGGCTGTCTTCACAATGAATCTGGGTCCACGACGTGACCAAAAAATGAAACACAAGTTGCAGAGAGGAGGCTCTCTGTAAAGAGACCAGAGGCGTCTTTCGAACCCAGAGTGGATTTCCAACTAACATTTTCCAACCCACATTAAGCTGTGTGTGTCGGTCTGGAGGGACTGAATGATATCCTATGTAATTGTGGACCAGGTATTTGGAGCAAGTGGCCTCCATCTACTCCTGTGCTGTTCTGAATAGAACATTGGAACATTTTAGTGAGGAGCAGGAGTGGGTTATTAGCCACTTTTCCACTGCTGCACCAGACAGTAAGTTCGTGGCTGATCTCGCTGTGGTCTTAGAAGGACTTTTCTGGATGCACCATTTTCCTTCATTCAATTCTCTGTTCAATGCAAACACCTAGACATCACAAACTTCTGGGAAATGGAATTCCTACTTGTACAGCTCTTTCAGAATTTCTCATTCGTGTTCCAAACAATGTTACAGGGTCACCGATTCGTTTTCCAGTCACACTCCTCCACTGGTTACAACAAATTTCAAAGTTTAGTGATAAGGCCAATAATATTAGTGTCAGCCTGGCTCACCTTCTCGAAAAATGTTCGAGGAGAAAGTGAGGTCTGCAGATGCTGGAGATCAGAGCTGAAAATGTGTTGCTGGAACAGCACAGCAGGTCAGACATCATCCAGGGAACAGGAGAATCGACGTTTCGGGCAAAAGCTCTCTGACCTGCTGCGCTGTTCCAGCAACACATTTTCAGCTTCTCGAAAAATGTCACAAACACACAAACGTGCAACTGCAAGCACACATGAACACACATATTTTAAGACAAAACAGAAAAAATGAAAACTTTCCAGAGTTTCATAATGCCTAAACTCGTAACAAATGGAAAAATGACAGAATGTCCCAAATATTATTCTGTCCTCTGAAGTTCTTCAGCTCACACAAGCTGCCGGTAATGGGATATCTCCCCGGAACAGTTGGATTTGTTTCAATTCGCTTTGCATCAGATAGGAAAGATGCCAAAGAAACTTTCATCAGAAAACCCACACGATTGGTAAAGATGACGCAGGATTTTTTCCTCTTGTCAGGCGGAACAAAGTGAGAGTGGGGGGGGGGGGGGGGGGGGGTGGCAAAATGCTGCTGCTTCTGAGGCAGGTAACATTTTTCTCCATCCCTGTCCTAAAATATGCAATATTGCCAACTGGACACCAAAAAGGACCATGTGTGATTTCGTTGAACATTCTCTGGAATGGATGATAAGGTGCTATATGCATATGCATAACTACTGCTGTTGTATTAATAGGAAAGCGGTGAGTATTTATACTCACCCTTCGAAGCCGTCGGTCATTTCCAGTGCGAGCAGCAGCGAAGGTAAGACCGTTTGGTTTTAAAAGTACTTACCGGTAGCGGGCAGCGGTGTTTTTTTTTCTCTTTCACTCTCTCTTCACAGAAAGAGTGGGAGCACCAGGGGGAAGTGACGACGACCAGAGGGGCAGCCGAGACCCGGAAGCAGTTAGTGTAAGCTTACCTGGGTAGGTTTTTTCCCCCTTTAAAAGCGCGAAGGAGAGGACTTCCTGCCGATTACACTTGCAGGAAGTGCACCCATCTCCAGCTCCTCCAAGACCGTGTTAGGGAACTGGAGCTGGAGTTGGATGAACTTCGGATCATTCAGGAGGCAGAGGGGGTCATAGATCAGAGTTATAGGGAAGTAGTAACTCCAAAGATGGCAGATAGATGGGTGACAGTGAGGGGGACTGGGAGGAAGCAGCCAGTGCAGGGACCCCCTGCGGCCGTTCCCCTCAAGAACAAGTATACCGTTTTGGATACTTGTGGGGGGGATGACTTACCAGGAGTAAGTAACGGGGCTCAGGTCTCTGGCACGGAGCCTGTCCCCGTTACTCAGAAGGGAAGGGTGAAGAAGAGCAGAGCAGTAGTAATTGGGGACTCGATAGTTCGGGGCACAGATAGGCGGTTTTGTGGGAACGAGAGAGACTCACGTTTGGTATGTTGCCTCCCAGGTGCAAGGGTACGTGATGTCTCTGATCGTGTTTTCCGGGTCCTGGAGGGGGAGGGGGAGCAGCCCGAAGTCGTGGTCCATATTGGCACCAACGACATAGGTAGGAGGAGTGCCGAGGATGTTAGACAGGCTTTCAGGGAGCTAGGTTGGAAGCTCAGAGTTAGAACGAACAGAGTTGTTGTCTCTGGTTTGTTACCCGTGCCACGTGATAGAGATTCGAGGAATAGGGAAAGAGAACACTTAAATGCGTGGCTACAGGGATGGTGCAGGAGGGAGGGATTCCGGTTTTTGGATAACTGGGGTTCTTTCTGGGGACGGTGGGACCTCTATAAACAGGATGGTCTACACCTGAACCTGAGGGGCACCAGTATCCTTGGGGGAGGTTTGCTAGTGCTCTTGGGGGGGGGTTTAAACTAACTCTGCAGGGGCATGGGAACCCAGATTGTAGCTTCAGGGTGCAGGGCCTGGAGTGTAGGGAGGTTAGGAACATGGCATCCATTTCCAAGGAGGGTGCCTGTAAACAGGAATGTGGCTTGAAGTGAGTATACTTCAATGCAAGAAGTATACGAAATAAGGTAGGTGAACTTGCAGCGTGGGTTGGTACCTGGGACTTCAATGTTGTGGCTATTACGGAGACGTGGCTAGAACAGGGACAGGATTGGCTGTTGCAGGTTCCAGGATTTAAATGTTTTAGTAGGGTCAGAGGTGGGGGTAAAAGAGGGAGAGGTGTGGCATTGCTTGTCAAAGATAGTATTACAGTGGTGGAAAGGACGATGGATGAGGACTTGCCATCTGAGGTAGTTTGGGCTGAGGTTAGGAATAGGAAAGGTGAGGTCACCCTGTTAGGAGTCTTTTACAGGCCTCCTAATAGTCCTAGAATCATTGAAGAAAGGATAGGGAAGGTGATTCAGGAGATGAGTGACAGTAATAGGGTGGTTGTTATGGGGGACTTTAACTTTCCTGATATTGATTGGGAAAGCTATAGCTCAAGTTCGTTAGATGGGTCAGTGTTTGTTCAATGTGTGCAGGAGAGTTTCCTGACACAATATGTAGACAGGCCAACAAGAGGTGAGGCCATACTGGATTTGGTTCTGGGTAACGAACCAGGCCAGGTGTTAGAATTAGAGGTAGGTGAGCACTTTGGGGATAGTGACCATAATTCGGTGATTTTTACTCTCGTGATGGAGAGGGATAAGTGTGTACTACAGGGCAAGAGTTATAGCTGGGGTCAGGGAAATTATGATGCGGTGAGGCATGACTTATGATGTGTGGCTTGGAAAAGTAGACTCCAAGGCAAGAGTGTAAATGATATGTGAGCTTGTTCAAGGAGCAACTATTGAGTGTCCTTGATAATTATGTACCTGTCAGGCAGGGAGGAAAGGGTCGTGCGAGGGAGCCGTGGTTTAATAAGGAATTGGAATCCCTTGTTAAATGGAAGAGGGCGGCCTATCTCAAGATGAGACGTGAAGGTTCAATTGGGGCGATTGAGAGTTATAGGGTAGCCAGGAAGGACCTGAAGAGAGAGCTAAGAGCAGCAAGGAGGGGACATGAAAGGTCCTTAGTCGGTAGGATTAGGGAAAACCCGAAGGCTTTCTATAGGTATGTTAGGAATAAAAGAATGACTAGGGTAGGAATAGGTCCAGTCAAGGATAGTAGTGGGAAGTTGCGTGTGGAGGCGGAAGAGAGTGGGGAGACACTGAATGAATACTTTTCTTCAGTATTTACTCAGGAACAGGGCATTGTCGTCGATGTGAATACTGAGTCACAAATAAGTAGAATGGATGGCTTTGAGGTATGTAGAGAAGAGGTGTTGGAAATTCTGGAAAAGGTGAAAATAGATAAGTCCCCTGGGCCTGATGGCATTTATCCTAGGATTCTCTGGGAAGCAAGGGAGGAGATTGCAGAGCCATTGGCCTTGATTTTTATGTCCTCTTTGTCTACAGGAGTAGTGCCAGAAGACTGGAGGAAAGCAAATGTGGTTCCCTTGTTCAAAAAGGGGAGTAGGGATAACCCTAGTAACTATAGGCCGGTGAGTCTCACTTCTGTTGTGGGCAAAGTCTTAGAAAGAATTGTAAGGGATAGGATTTATGCACATCTGGATAGGAATAATGTGATCAAGGATAGTCGGCATGGTTTTGTGAAGGGCAGGTCGTGCCTCACAAACCTTATTGAATTCTTTGAAAAGGCGACGAAGGAGGTTGATGAGGGGAAAGCGGTAGATGTGGTATATATGGATTTTAGTAAGGCGTTTGATAAGGTTCCCCATGGTAGGCTACTGCAGAAAATACGGAGATATGGCATTGAGGGTGAGTTGGAGGTTTGGATTAGGAATTGGCTGGATGGAAGAAGACAGAGGGTAGTAGTTGATGGCAAAGTTTCTTCATGGAGTGCCGTCACTAGCGGTGTTCCGCAAGGATCTGTTTTGGGACCATTGCTGTTTGTCATTTTTATAAATGACCTGGAAGAGGGGTTAGAAGGTTGGGTCAGCAAGTTTGCGGATGATACGAAAGTCGGAGGAGTTGTTGACAGTGAGGAAGGATGTGGCAGGTTACAGCAGGATATAGAGAAGCTGCAGAGCGGGGCAGAAAGGTGGCAAATGGAATTCAATGTAGCTAAGTGTGAGGTGATTCACTTTGGGAAGAATAACAAAAAGATGGGGTACTGGGCTAATGGTCGGATACTTGGTAGTGTGGATGAGCAGAGGGATCTTGGTGTCCATGTACACAGATCTCTGAAAGTTGCCACCCAGGTAAATAGTGTGGTGAGGAAGGCATATGGCGTACTGGCTTTTATTGGTAGAGGAATTGAGTTCCGGAGTCCTGAGGTCATGATGCAGTTGTATAAGACTCTGGTGCGGCCGCATCTGGAATATTGTGTGCAGTTTTGGTCGCCATACTATAGGAAGGATGTGGAGGCACTGGAACGGGTGCAGAGGAGGTTTACCAGGATGTTGCCTGGTATGGAAGGAAGATCGTATGAGGAAAGACTGAGACACTTGGGGCTGTTTTCATTAGAGAAAAGAAGGTTTAGGGGTGACTTGATTGAGGTGTACAAGATGATTCGGGGGTTAGATAGGGTTGACAGTGTGAACCTTTTCCCGCGTATGGAGTCGGGTATTACAAGGGGGCATAGCTTTAAATTAAGTGGGGGTAGATATAGGACTGAAGTTAGGGGTAGGTTCTTCACTCAGCGAGTCGTAAGTTCATGGAATGCCCTGCCAGTAGCAGTGGTGGACTCTCCCTCTTTATGGGCATTTAAGCGGGCATTGGATAGGTATATGGAGGATAGTGGGTTAGTATAGGTTAGGTGGGCTTGGATCGGCGCAACATCGAGGGCCAAAGGGCCTGTACTGCGCTGTATTCTTCTATGTTCTATGTTCTACATTGTGCCTTTCCTTAGCAACAACCAAAAAACAAAATCCCAGCTGTGTAATTTGATGGCATGTTTACATGTGTCTGCACAATTTTAAGAAATCGGTTGATGTCTTCATTATATCTGCGTTAAAATCAATTTTACGACAGAGTGTAAAGCCCTTCGTTGTGGTTTTGTTCGCCGAGCTGGGAATTTGTGTTGCAGACGTTTCGTCCCCGTCTAGGTGACATCTTCAGTGCTTGCGAGCCTCCAGTCAAGCGATTCTGTGATGTTTCCTCCGGCATTTATAGTGATTTTGCAATTCCCACGCAAGGACTGCACAAAACATTACATAGAACAAGCTGGAAAACAGCATCCATGAACACCACCTAGCCATGAAACGACACGACCAGCTATCCTTACTAGCCACACATGCAGATGCCAAGCAACATGAGTTCAACTGGGACAACACTACTTTTATACGACAAGCTAAACAGAGAACAGCCAGGGAATTCCTGGAGGCATGGCACTCATCCACAGATTCAATCAATAAGCACATTGACCTGGACCCAATATACCGGCCACTGCAGCGGACAGCTGGAACTGACAACCGTAAGCAGCAGAGACAAACCACTATAAATGCTGAAGGAAACATCACAGAAACGCTTCACAGGAGTCTCCCAAGCACCGAGGATGTCACCTAGACAGGGGACGAAACGTCTGCAATACAAATTCCCAGTTCGGCGAACAGGATCACAACAACAAGCACCCGAGCTACAAATATTCTCGCAAACTTTGAAGCCCTTCTGCTAATTTAAACCAGACACACAGAAAAAAACAATCACCCCGCCTCATAGTCTGTAAAAGTGTGAGTGACAAAGAACGACCAAATACCACTATTTATAGAAAACAATAACAGTTTATTCTTTAACTCAAAGAAAAAAGAGAACATCGATTTTCCTGTGAATCTCCCTCTGTCGATTTTCCTGGGACTTTTCTTCGGTCTTCTGCTGCACAGATTTCACAGAAACAGGTACCTTTCAGAGAGCGATTGTGCAGGCAGTCTGCTTTGTTAGTGCTCTTTGCTGCTCTGACTAACTGTTCAAAATGCCCGCTTTTATACCACAAAACATCAAATTGTCTCATTGATTTTATGTAATTAAAATTCAAATTCAATAATACTCAGCTCAGTTATTGGTTTCAGCCAAATGTTACTTTTTAAAAACTTTTCTGCATACTCTGTGCTTGTTAAGTCCTTGCCAACTTTCACGCTCTTTAAAAGGTATAGTACCCGTCTCTGCATTCATAACAATCAGTACATTTTATTCTTTAAATGTATTCCGTAGTTTAAAACACTCTAACAAGAGAAAATATGCATCCAGCTGATTTTTCTTAATTTCGTATATGGTTCAAAAAAGATTTCGCATCCAATACATAAACTGATAATTCTTGATATCCCAGGAACGTGTGTACAGGGAGAAGGAGAGGCATGTTTCGGGCACATTCCTGATGAACGGCTGATGCCCGAAACATTGACTTTCCTGCTCCTCTGATGCTGCCCGACCTGCTGTGCGTTTCCAGTGCAACACGTTTCGACTCTGACCTCCAGCATCCGCAGTCTCGCTGTCCAGATGCAGTAAAACATTGCTACGACTAAACCCGATACCTTTTCCCAGAAACAACATAATTTCAAACCATTTGCTACATCTGCAGACTAACTTCATGGATAGGAGCAGCAATTGACCATTCGCTGCACCCTTCAGAATGCTCATGTCGAATCCGAGTATGTCTGACCATCCGACTCCCGTTTGATCCCCATAAGCATTGACTCTCCTGTCCAGCAAAGATCACTCGAGATCAGCTTTGAATATCGTTAATAATCGCGTCTTTACTGCTCTCTGAGGAAAAGGGCACCACAGATAGCACAACACGAAAGGGAAAGGAACGTCCTTATTTCATTGCAGGACCCGCTATTTTAAAACTTAGTTAACCTAACATCAAATTGTCGCCTTTTTTGATACATATGGACAGAATAATTAGGAATAGACATAGACTATACAGTCCACTAAACGTGTCCAACATTACCACTGCTCTCTGCTCCTGTCCCAGAAAGAGAATACCAGATGGCATAACACCACATTACATTAAAAAAGGAGCAGAATTAGGCCATTCGGCCCATCGAGTCTGAATGTCATTTAATAATGGCTGAGAGGTTTCTCAACATCATTCCCCTGACTTCTCTCTGTAACACTTGGTACCCTTATTCATCAAAAACCTATCTATCTCTGGCTTCTCGACTCAAGTGTATGTGTTTCTTTGCGTCTGTCTGCGTGCCGTCTGTTTGTTCATGTGTTTATGTGCCTGTGTATTTGTGTGTACACATTTGTTCTTCCGTGTACTAACCTCTGCGTTTTATCTGTTTAAGTCTGTTTGTGTGTGACTGGGTATGTCTCTGTATGCCTCTACATGTGTGCGGGTCCGTCTCAGTGCATGTGCTGTGAGTGTTAGTATATTGGCGTGTTTACATATGTCTCTAAGTACTTCTGTGTCAGCATCTTTCTGCAATTGGATATTTGTTGTTTTGGGAAGGAAAGAAGTAGCAGAACAGACAGAGCGGTTAAAGTGAGTATTGCCCTCCACAGAACATTGTTTCTTATTCAGTTGGTTGGATGTGGATATCACAGAATCTCCATACGATTCACTCAGTCCCCTCCGACTCATGCTAGAGTCCTGCCAACATAGCAGGGAGAGGGGGAAAAGGGAACGGATATTGGACACGCCACCACCCGGCTTGACCATTTTTGTCTAGTTCCAGGCCTTTTATCCTGGAATGGGAGAAAGGGAAGCGGGGAATGAGTTTTTCGTACTGTTGTAGGTGGTGGTGGGGGAGAGGGTTGCTGAATGGTGAGGTGTCTGAATGGAGTCAGTCCACAGTGCAGAATCCATAAGGTGTTATTGGTGTGCAGGTATTGCATAGGTGACAGACAAAATGATGGAAGGAAGGTGCTGAATTCAAGTTAGAGTGGTTGTACATGAACTTTATTTGGAGGTACAGCGTGAGCCTTGTTCAGCGGTAGGTGCTAGAACAGATATACAGTGAGCGTGAGGGAGCAGAGAGAATATAGTGATGCTTATCCTGGCAGAACGAGGATACAGAATGTCCTGTATTGCTGGACATTTCTTCAGATCATCTCAGCGTCGACGTGAGTCTCAATGAACGTCTTCTCTAAGTCTCTCACCAATAATACCACCGACCCTGTCCCTCAGATCCCACAGAACCGGTTTGGGAGGATCTTAGCAATGAGAAACAAACATTGGTGTGTTCTGCCGTGCAAAATTGTCCTGCAAATTTTGTATATCTTTTGATGTGGAAAATTGGTATTGTTGGTGCTGCAGTAATACTGAATTATCTCACGTTACATCTAAACTGCAGAAACAAAGTGACCGCTAATGCTGTGAAAAATAAATTCCAGAAGTGTGTATCAGGTAGCTTGAAGAGTGTGTTGTGATCCAAACTAGAGACAAGGTTAGTTTGGATTTGGTGATGCGTGATCAGAAGGATTAATTAAAACCTTGTTCTGAGGAAAAGTGACATTAATATGTTGCATTTTACACGACATCTGCATATAATATCGAATGTTGAACATGATGGTCAAACATAATGGAAGCCTGGAGGCTGGAGGGTCAAGTTCGCTCCAGTGAATTGGGAAAGTACAATATGTCATTCAGTGGGATACGAGCAATGGTTGTCAGAGTCATAGATTCCGAAAGCACAGAGGCAGACCCTTTGTTCAAAACCGGTCCATTCCGACCAAAATGTGCATTCACACTAACCCCATCTCCCTGCCATTGCCCCATTTCCATCTAATTCTTTTCTATCCGTTTATTTGTCCAAATTCCTTTTAAATGTTGTTAATGTAAACCCCTCAACCACTGGCTGCTCATTCCATATGTGTACCAGCCTCTGTAAATAAAGTTGCCCCTCAGGTTCCCTTTAATTCTTTCCCCTCTGACATTAAACTGATGCCTTTTAGTCTATGATTCACAACACTGGGAAAAGAAATTAGTGCATTCGCCAGTTCTATGTCTCTCATGATCTTATATACTTCTGTAATATATCATCTCAGTCTTGTACACTCTAAAGAAAAAATGTCTAGCCTGTCCAAACTCTCCCTATAATTCAGCTATTGAGTACTGGCGATATCCTTGTGAATTTCTTCTGCACTCTTTCCAATTTCATCACATCCTTCATGGAGCAAATTGAACAAAACCGAACACAGTACTCCAAGCGCAGCCTCACCATCATCCTGTATAACTGCAACGGAACTCCCCAACTTCGATGTTCAATTCCCTGACTAATGAAGGCCAGTACGCCAAAAGCATTCCTCACTGTCATCTACCTGTGACTCTACTTTGAGAGAACCACGCACCTGAATTCCAAGGACCCTCTGTTCCACTGCACTCCTTGAGGCCTAACCGTTCACCTTGAAACTCCTACCTTGATTGGATTTTCCAAAATGCAAGACCTCACATTAATCTATATTAAACTCCATTTGTGATTTCTCGACCCACTACTCCAGCTGATCAAGACCCTGCTGCAATTTCTGATAAGCTTCCTCGCTGTTCACGATACCGCTTATTTTAGTGTCATCAGCAAAATTACTAATCGTGCCTTGTACACTCTCAACAAAATCTTTGATAGAGATAAGCAATGGTCACAGCACAGACCCCTGAGGCACTCCACTTGCCACAGGCCTCAGTCCGACAAGCAACCTTCCACTATTACACTCTGCTATCTAACATCAAACCAATTGTGTGTTCAGTGTTCCAGCTCCCTCTGGATTCTATCTGATCAAACATTTCAGAGCAGCCTATCATGTGGAACCTTGGGACGACGCGGTGGCTGAGTGGTTAACATTGCTGCCTCACAGCGACAGGGACATGCACTCAATTCCCGCCTCAGGCAACTGACTGGTTGGAGTTTGATCATTCTCCCGTGTCTGCGTGGATTTCCTGCGGGTGTTCCGGTTTCCTCCCACAGTCCAAAGATGTGCAGGTTACGTGAATTGGTCATGCTAAATTGCCCATAGTTTTAGGTGCATTAGTCAGGGTGGGTTGCTCTTTGGAGGGGTGGTGTGGACTTCTTGGGCCGGCGGACATGTTCTCACACTGTAGGGAATCTAATCTAATCTAAAGGCCTTTCTGAAAGCTATGTAGACTATGTTTGTCACCCTACCCTCGTCTACATTCCTGGTCAGTTCATCAAAGTACACTAAAAATTAGTAAATTCCGATCTTCCATGCACAAAGCCGTGCTGACTGCTCCGTGTGTTTCCAAATGTTTGTGTATCTTATCACAGAGTCTTCTCAAGTAACACACCTATCACAGTTGTGAAGCTAATTGGTTTATAGTTCTCATGTTCTTCGTTGCAGCTCTTATTGCATAAGGGTATAACATTCGCTCCCCACCAGCCTTCGGTGACTTCACCTGTGGCGAACGATGATGCAAAATTATCAGCCAGGGCTCCCGCAATTTCTTCTCTCTCTGATTGCTGTGACCTTGGATATATCTGGTCAGGGCCAGGAGATCTATAGAAATATTGCATAGTCTGAAAAATACGTCTTTTTAAAGGTACAATTACCAAAGAAAGGGGAAGTGACTTAATGATGGTTAACATAACAAATTAAAAATTATATTAATCATAGGAAGTGACTTCAGAAGAATTTCAGACATTGTGAAAACGTGAGAATACTCAGAAATTTGTCTGTGTGGAGTTCCCAATGCTCCCCCTGTCTCCGTTGGTTTCCTCTGGGTGCTCCGGTTTCCTCCCACAATCCAAAGATCTGCAGGTTAGGTGAATTGTCCATGTTAAATTGCTCCATAGTGTTCAGGGATGTGTACATTGGATGCATTAGTCTGGTGTAAACGTAGAATCGTATGGAAATGGGTCTGTGTGGGTTACTCTTCGAAGGGGCAGTGTGGAACTGCTGGACCAAGGGCCTTTTTCACAATGTTAGCATGCTCAGAGCACAAAATCTGCATAAATCTACAATCTGTATTTCAAAGAAAACAAAATAAAGCAAGGTCAAATATGATATTATGTAATCGGGAGAGGAGAATATATTGTTGGAAACAGGGAAATGGCCGAGATATCAACCAGTTACTTTGCATCTGTCTTCATGGAGGAAGAGCCAGAAAATCACCCAGAATTACCAAATGATCATATGGAACTTGTGACACTAAAGACATAAAGTCAATTTATGTCAGTAACAAGGTAGTACGTGAACCTGTAGCTGGATTGCGCATTTCTAAGTCTGACAAACCAGATGTACTTCACATCAAAGTATTAGCAATAAATCAGCAAGAGAATTATTAACTGTACTGTCGATGATTGTGTTTATTTTCCTGCACTTTGTGCAGAGGCCGGAAGCCATTGTAGATAAATGGAAGGAAGTAAACGTGTTCCAAGAATTGTAAGTAAATAGAATGGATCCGAGCATCTGCAACGGAAGAAGAGACAGTGTGGACAACTGCAGACCAATTAACTTGACATCCGTAAGCAAACTGTTGGAATCTACTACATACCACGTGATGTTCGATATTTAGAAATGAACAGCAACATTTGAGAGTATCAGCATGTGTTTCTGACAGAGAAATCATGCTTGAAAAAAGATCAGAATTATTTGAACTTGTTTCTTACAGCATAGATAATGGGGAACCAGTAGAATTGGCATATTTGGATTTTCAGAAGGCTTTTGATAAGAACTCATACAGTGAGTTCGTAAAAAAAACATGTGAAAGGCATTTTGAAGAATACATGTAAGTGGAAAGTTAAAGTTATGTTCGCCTTCATTTAAGGGAATCAGAATATAGATGGAAGGACATGTTGAAGCAGTTTTACAGCGTGTTGGTGAGGTTGTATTTGGAGGATTGTGTACAGTGTTTTTGACTCAACCTGAGAAAGAATATACTGATCGCAGAGGAAGTGCAATGGGCATTTTCCAGATTAATCCCTCAGATGGCGAGATTGAGAGGTGACTGCAGTGAAATTTAGAAAATTCACTGAACATATGTCAAGTTGGAAATAAACAAACTGTTTCTCTGGTTGTCTAATCTACGTTTAAGGCCAATAATGGCAGGATAAGGGGCAGGCCATTTAAAATAGAAAGAAGAAGCAAATCCATCACTTGAAGGGACTGCCGAACACAGGGGTTTGCTGGCAGGGTAAGATTAGGGAGAATCCCCAGGTATTCTGCAGGTATATCAATCGGCAGAGTGGTTCAGTGGTTCCTCACAGCACCAGGGACCCAGGTTCAATTCACACCTTGGACAACTGTCTGTGTGGAGTTTGCCAGTTCTCCATGTGTCTGCGTGTGTTTCCTTCGGGTGCTCCGGTTTCCTCCCACTGTCCAAAAATGTGCAGTTCAGATGTATTGGCTACGCTAAATTGCCCATAGTGTTAGGTGCAATCGTCAGCGGGAAATGGGTCTGGATGGGCTACTCTTTGTGGACTGGTTGGGCCGAAAGGCCTGTTTCCATACTGTAGGGAATCTAATCTTATAAAAAAGGGAACACTTCGCACTCATCAATGACTTGACAAATTGCATCCAAATCAACTTAGTGTTAGCATACAGAGCATGGTGTTAGAAAGCTGTTTGTTTGACTGCAGATTGATGTCCAAAGTGCACCAACGGGATCAGTGCTGTGCCATTGTTACTGGTAATTCGGATGTGCCAATGTTGGACTGGGGTGGACAAAGTTAAAATTCAGATAACAATAAATTATAGTTGTGTTTCTGTTCGCCGAGCTGAGAATTTGTGTTGAAGACGTTTCGTCCCCTGTCCAGGTGACATCCTCAGTGCGTGGGAGCCTCCTGTGAAGCGCTTCTTGATCTTTCCTCTGGCATTTATAGTGGTTTGTCTCTTCCACTTCCGGTTGTCAGTTCCAGCTGTCCGTTGCAGTGGTCGGTGTATTGGGTCCAGGTCGATGTGCATATTGATTGAAACTGTGGATGAGTGCCACGCCTCTAGGAATTCCCTGGCTGTTCTCTGTTTGGCTTGTCCGATAATAGTAGTGTTGTCCCAGTCAAACTCATGTTGCTTGTCATTTGCGTGTGTGGCTACTAAGGATTGCTGGTCGTGTCGCTTCGTGGCTAGTTGGTGTTCATTGATGCGGTTCGTTACCTGTCTTCCTATTTGTCCTATGTAGTGTTTTGTGCAGTCCTTGCATGGGATTTTGTACACTACATTGGTTTTGCTCCTGCTGGGTATCGGGTCCTTCATCCTGGTGAGTTGGGTGAGAGTGGCTGTTGTTTTTTGTGCTTTTATGAGTCCTAGTGTTCGCAGTAGTCTGGCTGTCAGTTCGGAAGTGCTCTTGATGTATGGTAGTGTGGCTAATCCTTTGGGTTACGGTATGTCCTCATTCCGTTGTCTTTCCCTTCAGCATCCATTGATGAATTTGCACGGGTATCCGTTTTTGGCGAATACATTGTATAGGTGTTCTTCTTTCTTGTTTTGCAGTTCTGGTGTATTGCAGTGTGTTGTGGCCCTTTTGAACAGTGTCTTCATGCAACTTCTTTTGTGTGTGTTGGGATGGTTGCTTTCGTAGATTAGGATTTGCTCTGCGTGTGTGGCTTTCCTGTATACCTTTGTGGTGAATTCTCCGTTAAGTGTTCTCTGTACAATCACGTCTAGGAATGGGAGTTGGTTGTCCTTTTCTTCCTCTCTCGTGAATCGGATTCCTGTGAGTGTGGCGTTGATGATCCGGTGTGTGTTCTCAATTTATGTGTTTTTAATGAATACAGTGGTGTCATTCACATATCTGACCCAGAGTTTGGGTTTAATTTGTGTGAAGACCGTTTGTTCTAATCTTTGCATTACCGCTTCTGCTATGAGTCCAGAGATGGGTAAGCTCACGGGTGTGCCATTGATTTGGTCATATATTTGGTTGTGGAATGTGAAGTGTGTTGTGAGGCACAGGTCAGTAGTTTGAGTATGCCGTCTTTGTTGATCGCACAAAGGATGAAACCTGAAAGGAACAACACCCCCAGATTCTATGGACTACCTCAAGTGCACAAACCAGACATCCCACTCAGACCCATAGTATCACTACCAGGGACAGCATCGCACAAACTGGACAAAGAACTACAGCAGAAACTGAAACACCTGATCAGCAGATCCAGACACTCTGTACAGTCAACACAGGAATTCTTGGACATCATCAGAAATATGCACATAGACAAGGAAGAAATTCTGATCTCATTCGATGTAATGGCACTGTTCACCTCTATCGACAAAACCCTAGCCAGAAAACAATAGCTAACCTGCTGGAAATACAGAACAGACAACAGGACGGTGAACCTATCAACAAAGACGGCATACTCAAACTACTGGACCTGTGCCTCACAACACACTTCACATTCCATAACCAAGTATATGAACAAATCAACGGAACACCCGTGGGCTCAACCATCTCTGGACTCATAGCAGAAGCGGTAATGCAAAGATTAAAACAAACAGTCTTACCGCAAATTCAACTCAAACTCTGGGTCAGATATGTGGACGACACCTTTGTATTCCTTAAAAACACAGAAAAAGAGAACACACGCCGGATCATCAATGCCACACTCACAGAAATCCAATTCACTACAGAGGAAGAAAAGCACAACCAACTCCCCTTCTTAGACGTGATGGTACAGAGAACACCGAACGGAGAATTCACCACAAAGGTATACAGGAAAGCCACACAAACAGACCAAGTCCTGAACTACGGAAGTAACCACCCCAGCACATACAAAAGAAGTTGCATCAAGACATTGTTCAAAAGGGCCACAATACACTGCAGTACACCAGATCTACAAAAAAAGGAAGAAAAGCAGCTATACAATGTACTCGCCAAAAACGGATACCCGCCAAATTTCATCAACAGATGCCTAAGGGAAAGACAATGGAATGAGGACATGCTATAACCCAAAGGGCTAGCCACACTAACATACATCAAGAGCATTTGCAAACTGACAGCCAGACTACTGCGACCACTAGGACTCATAAAAGCACAAAAGACCACATCCACTCTCAGACACCAACTCATCAGGACGAAGGACACGATACCCAGCATGAGCAAAACCAATGTAGTGTACAAAATCCCATGCAAGGACTGCACAAAACACTACATAGGACAAATAGGAAGACAGTTAACGATCCGCAACCATGAACACCAACTAGCCACGAAGCGACACCACCAGCTATCCTTAGTAGCTACACACGCAGATGACAAGCAACATGACTTCGACTGGGACAACACTATATTATAGGACAAGCCAAACAGAGAACAGCCAGGGAATTCCTGGAGGCATGGCACTCATCCACAGATTCAATTAATAAGCACATTGACCTGGACCCACCATACCGGCCACTGCAGCGGACAGCTGGAACTGACAACTGTAAGCGGCAGATACAAATCACTATAAATGCCGGAGGAAACATCACAGAAGCGCTTCACAGGAGGCTCCCAAGCACTGAGGATGTCACCTAGACAGGGGACGAAACATCTGCAACACAAATTCCCAGCTCGGCGAACAGAACCACAACAACAAGCACTCGAGCTACAAATCTTCTCACAAACTTTGAACAAGATTATAGTCCAACAGGTTTATTTGGAGGCAGCAACTTTCTAAGCGCATCATCAGCTGATGAAGAAGCAGCGCATTGAAAGCTAGTGCCTCTGAATAAAACTGTTGGACTATAACCTGGTGTGATTTTGTAACCTTAAAAACAATTAGCCAGTTGGTTGCAAATGAGGAGGAAGGTCTAAATTTACAGGAAGATGTAAATGGAACGGTCCGATGGGCAGATCAATGACAGACGGATCGTAAACCTAATAACGGCGATGATTAAGGGTAGTACTAAATGAATGGCAGCACACTAGGAAGCTCAGCGATTGCTTCTCCACACATCCCTGAATGGGTACGGACAGGGTAACATACAAGTTGATAAATCATATTGACTGTAAACACGGTCTTTTTTGATCGAGGCATAGATTATAAGAGCTATGCAGAACGTTAGTTAATCCAAGATGGATTAATTTGCGTAGTTCTGGGATCCACGTTACAGGAATATTTTGATTGTACTGGAGGGGGGCTTACAGAGGAGATTCACCAGGATGTTCACTGGGTGTACCATATCAGCTAAGGAGAGAGGCTGGATAATCTCGGGTTGCTTACTTTGGATCAGAGAAGGCTGAGGGGGAGGTGATTCAGGAGGATAAGATTACGAGGGGCATGGAATGCGTGGATAGACAGCAGTTGTTCCTTTCAGTCAAAGGGTCAAGAACAGGTCAGCGCACTTTTTAAGTGGAGTGTTTGAGGTTGAGTGAGAATTTGAGGATTCTTTTTAACCCAACTGGTGGTGGGTCCTGGGATGTACTTCCTGAGAGGGAAGTTGTCACGGATAACCTAACAACCGTGAAAAAAATGATTCAAGGTTGCGCACATGAAATGCCATAACATTCCCAGTTACGGGTCGTGGGTCAGGAAGTGGGACTAATGTCGACCGTGCTGTATTTGTGACGGTACAGAGTCTATGCTCCTCTGATTGTATGGCTGTAGAATGTCAGTCATTCAGCACCTGAAGCCGGAATTGATGAGTTTCTGAAGAGTATATTAACAAGGGTTATAAAAGTGAATTTATAATTGGTTCTAAAAACATGTACTTGGCCAAATTAAGGGAAAAACGGTGCAGTTTCCTGACAGGCTGAAACCAGAGAATTGAGGACAGGGTAATGGCAGAACTATGAAGCAAATATTTCAGTTTTGTCTTCACAGAAAAAAATCAAGTAAAAAATTCAATCTTCCCAGCAATACTAGGAAACTTTAAACTGGTGAGAAAGAAAGGAAATAGAATGGAATTGGCAACTAAACAGTTTTAGAGGAAGTATTGGAATCAAAAGTAATGGGCAGAGACAAAGTCAATAGAGATTTATGAAAAGGGAATCATTTTTGAGAATCTGACTGAGCAAAATTTTGGGCAAGCAATCAATACAATATGAGTGGATTGTTAGGAAAATAGGTGATAAAGCTCCAAGCCTACCATACAAATGCAAATCTTATGGGACTGGGGTTAACATGTGGACATAATTTGGAATGGGAAAGCTGACATAACACAGCGAATAGGAATAAAACAATGTGTTTTCGAAAGCTGGGGGAGTATAGCAGGAATCGGGGCTTGGGTCCCAACTATTCCCAATAAACAGCAAACTTGTGGGAATCAAATGCAATATTGCCAATTCTGCTGATGACATTAAATGTCGATGTCGGATTGTGAGTCGTTGAGCAGGATATAAAAAAGCTTCAATATTGAGACAAGTGAAGTGAATAGGCAAATACGTGGCAAATGGAGGGCAATGGGGTATATGTGACGACGTGCCCTTTGGTGGGAAAACAGGACGGCAACCTACAATTTGAAAACGGATTGGTTGAAAATAATATTGATTTAGAAAGGAACTTGTGCTGCATTTTTGTTTCGTTCTGCGCAGACCTCCGAGGTCTATGCAAGGCAGTGCGTTCTGAAGCAAGCAGTCAATACTAGGAATGGCTTCGCCACGCTGACCAGTGTACATAGAGCCACCAAGTGGGGAGCTGTAACGTTGAAAATGGTTTGGATCTACCTTCACAACATTCACTGAAAGCATGATTGCAGGAAAAGAAAGCAGTTAGGAAGATAAATGATGTGTTGACCTTCATTCCAGGGGGATTTGAGTCCAGGAGGAAGGGTGATTACTGCAGCTGTACAGGGCCTTGTTGAGACCCGATCTTGAACATTGTGCAGTATTTGTGCAATTTTGGTCTCCTTACTGAATAAAAGACAAACCTGCCATTGATGGAGAGCAGCGAATGATGACCTGACTGATTTCTGGGATGACAGGCTGGTTGTGGGAGCAGAGTTTGGGGCGACTGGGCCTGTATTCAATGGCCTTTAGGAAAATGAGTGGAGGTCTCAGAGAAGTATATAAAACTCTGACAGGGCGAGACAGATTAGAAGCAGGGATAGCAATTCCCCTGACTGGGATGTCTAAAACAAGGGACCACACTATTAGATAAAGGCAGGTCACTCTGCATTGAGATGCGAATAAATATCTGTACTCAGAGACTGGCGAACCTGGAGATTTCTCTCCCAGATCAGGCTGTGGAAACCTGGACATTAAATATAAATAAGGATTTCTGGACACTAAAGGGATCAGCAGACAGCTGGAGTACAGCTTCCACAGACTCTCAGATGTTAAGAAGGATATCTCTGCAATGTCAACAGGACTGTGTTTCCCGTTCCCTTTTCCGACAACGAATTTTCTGTCAGTTTTATCGTTCCAAATCTTGGAGCAGTTTGATAATGGTGCAATATAAATACCGGGGGCTATTGGAAAGAAGAGGTTAAGGGACGATCCCTGAAATATCAGTAAAAACCAAAAATGAAAGGTGGTCTAACACACACCCTAGCACAATCTAAGTTAATCTTTAAAACATATATTGCAATGAAATAGTACTTAACATTAAACACGTCAACACTACGGCCACTGACTACAGCCCTGTACCTTTCACGATGCTCTTCACCGGATGTTTTCGGCGTTGACTGAGCACGTGATGTTGCCTTGGAATTCCAGTACTCCCCAAAATTCTCCCCCAGTTGGAGATGATGTTTCTTCGAAATGTAGCCTACAGTTCCCAGTGTGAAGCTCAGTTTCACGGCTTGCATAGGGATTGCATCCCTGTTTTAGCTGAACACACTGAGTGTGCATTTTGCAGGTAGAGGATCACGAGCTTGGGTTTTGCTGTTCAGCCAATGTTGGAGATGGAATCGCGAATAGTGAACAGGAACTTGTTTTTTTTTTAAGAAAAGCACACAATTCATAAACAGCATGGCAGCCAAACCATGATTAATAGGCATGTGTCATCACAGAAAGGCCTGTATATTGATTGGACGAGCAAAATTGATGGACAACATGGACGACAGCAGTTCTTATTATATATTTCACGATGTTTAAGCATATTAAGGGATACGAACACCGTGTGAGGAAAACTCCACTGAGGACATTTTATCCATTAACTAGAATGGGGAAGCCTCAATGTGTTGAATGCCCTACTCCTTTCCTGATGTTTCTGTGCAGTCTGTGGGAAAGCTCTGCAAAAGTTGTCAATAGTTCTTACATGTTCGGAAGGTAATCTCTTCAGGGTCGACAGGACTGTGTCTCCCGTAACCTTTTCCGATCCCGAGTCTGGTGCTGGGTATTGGGTCCGGTTTTACCCTTAAAGTACTCGAAGCAGTTTGATACAATTGAGAGACTTGCTTGGCCGTTTCAGAGACGATTGAAGAGTTTATCACATGTCTGTGTGTCTGGAGTCACTTTTAGGCCAGTTCAGGAAACCTCGCGAGATTGACTTCCTGAAAGTACATTGGGGAAAGAAATAGAAGCTTACAATCGACAATGGCGTTAGGGTCACCATTACTGACACCAGATTTTAGATACTTACATGTTATTGTGGTTCTGTTCGCCGAGCTGGAAGTTTTTGTTGCAAACGTTTCGTCCTCTGGCTAGGCGACATCATCAGTGCTTGGGAGCCTCCTGCGAAGCGCTTCTTTGATGTTTCCTCCGGTGTTTATAGTGGTCAGTCCCTGCCGCTTCCGGTTGTCAGTTTCAGCTGTCCGCTGTAGTGATTGGTATATTGGGTCCAAGTCGATGTGTTTGTTAATGGAGTTTTTGGATGAATGCCATGCCTCTAGGAATTTCTAAAGGCATGGCATTCATCCACAAACTCCATTAACAAACACATCGACTTGGACCCAATACACCAACCACTACAGCGGACAACTGAAACTGACAACCGGAAGCGGCAGGGACAGACCACTATAAACACCGGAGGAAACATCAAAGAAGCGCTTCGCAGGAGGCTCCCAAGCACTGATGATGTCGCCTAGCCAGGGGACGAAACGTTTGCAACAAAAACTTCCAGCTCGGCGAACAGAACCACAACAACGAGCACCCGAGCTACAAATCTTCGCACAAACTTTGAACACTTACATGTTAGTAATTGTTTTTAACTTCCACCAACTGGCAGAGCATTAGCCTGGTCTGTATTAGTAATCCAGTGACATTTCCACAACAGCACCATCTCCACATTGGGACCTATCAGAAACCACACTGAGCAGGTTATTTCTGTGCTGTTTGCCAGCTCTGTCAGAAAGACCTCCCACCAATTTGAGTATCCAGATGGGACTGAGGGCCGGTAATTTGTCAGATTGTAATTGTTCTCCTCTTAGCAGACTGGACATATTTGAGTAATTTTCCGCATTGCCAGGGTGATGTCAGAGTTGGAGCTGGAATGAAACAGCTTCCCCGGGGACACGGCTTGTTGTGCAGCACAAGTCTTCAGTCCTATTGCAGGAATGGTTTCATGGCCCATTGCCTTTGTCGTATCTACTGTGTTCAGCGGTTTCTTCATGTCACATGCAGCGAATCGAATTGGTTGAAGATGGCATCTGTAATTCTATAGGCATCATGGCGAGGATGAACTGCATCATCCAAGCAACACTTCTGGCTGAGGATGGTGCATACACTGTAATGTTGTCTTTTACACTGATGTGCAGGGATGTTCCATTATTTAGGATGGTGGGAAATCTGGAGTCCTCTCCTCCAGTAAGCTTTTTTTAATGGTCCGTTGACATTTATGACTGGATGTGGCAGGACTGCAAATCTTAGATCTGATATGTTAGTCTTGGGATAATATCTCCCTCTCTCCCAAATGTTAGCCCTGATGTTTGGAATCCAACCAGTCAAGTGTGGTTGCTTTAATGGGTTATCATTACGTCTAGGTACACATGATTGTGACTCTGGCACGTTCACCCCTCATTCGTCACTGAACCATAGATAAGCTTGATGCTCATGGTAGACTGGTGGATTATCCTGGGTAAACAGTTACAGACTGTGATTGATTTCAATGCTGCTTCTGCTGCTGCTGTTGTCCACAGCATCACATGATAGAACCAGTTCGAACTGCAATATCTGCGATTCCATTCTCCTGATCGTCCCGCAGTTCACGTCGAGACCATTCACGCATCAGACCTGTACTCAGTGCCCTAACCTGGTTTCTGATGTGGTAACACTTCCATTTTCAAATCCTCATTCTGCTGAGGGTTTCTGCCGGGTGTCACATGCCCAATTTGTTACATTACTCAAACACTTTAACGTATTCATCTGAATCTTTTCCTTTACCGCAATGCCATCTTCTGTGTTTGAAGTGAATGTGTTTCCCTCTGTTTTTCTCCCTGACCATGATTAACTGCTCTGTGGTATCCGTGAAGCCAAACTTATGGAACCAAGGAATTTGTGCACCTTGTGTTATCGTTCACTTCATTGCGTATGGCAGTCCATGCTGAACAGAGCATATGAGCAGCTTTGACACACAATTTTGGAACTTGTTCAAAAACAGAAATTGCTGAAAAACTATGCTGGTCTGGAAGCATATTGTGGAGTGAATTCAGAATTAGTCCTTTGGCTAAGTGTCCGTTCTACAAAGCTCCAAGATCCTCCAGCAATTTTTATATTTTTATTTCCAGTATCCATAGTTGTTTATTTAATTGAAAATTTGTGTTGTGCCTGTTCTGGAGAACCTCAGCAGGTCTAGCAGCATTTGGAGAGACATAGGGACAGAGTTAGCGTTTCAAGTTCAGTGTGACACTTGTTCGGAATTGAAAATGATTGGAAAATGGGCTTTTTATTCTCTTGTCAGAGGTGGGGGATCGATGACAGTGTAAAGAGGGAGTGGCAAAACATAAATAGGGCTTTTATCAGTGGCGAACAAGAAGATGATGTAAAATGGGTTTAAATTAAGATGTGAGTTGGGGAAAGGAGTTCTTTGTATTGAGTGCAAGCTAGGGAAGGCACAACCACATAGGGAGACCAGGACGAAGAATGTTGACTATGTGGTATTACTTAGAATAGGGCAGAGATACGTTTTCACTGCAGAGATCTTCGCCCCCTTCAGACAAAGAAATTCAATTGTTTGACTTCTTATTGGCACTAGTAAGAGTTTCATGGTGCCTTAGTAATGTAATATGGAGAAAAACAAATCACAGTATGAGGTTTTGGGCTGAGTGTTGTTTACCATTCGCTTTTAATAATGTTTCAAATTTGCAGTAGTTATTTTTAAATGCTTGGTCTTGAAGTTAATATCAGATGGAGTGTAGGAGGTTGAGGGGTGAAATTATAGAAGTGTATAAAATCATGAGAGACATGGATAGGTTGCATAGCCAACGTCTTTTCGACGGGTTAGTGAATTTCAAACATGGAAGGACATAGCTTTAAGGTGAAAGGGGAAGATTTAAAAGGGACGAAGAAGCAACTTTTTATGCAGAGGGTAACGTGTGCATGGAATGAGCTGCCAGAGGAAAAGTGGTAGATACAGCTACAGTATTGAAAAGACAGTTGGACAAGTATATTAATGGGAAACGTACAGAGGCATTTGGACCAAGTGCAATCAGGTGGAACTAGATTAGTTTGGAAAACCTGGTCAGAATGGACAAGTTGGACCAAAGGGTCTGTTTGCTGGTGATATGGCTCCATGAGCTCTTCTGTGTTTATAGCAAAAATTTCAGGATGAGTGCGTGACGTTTTGTGGAAATGAAGTCAGGAAAGTATATTGAGGATATTTGGAGGGTGTGACGGGGGAATTGCCCAGAGGGAATTTGCAGGTAATTTATACCAATATTTTACATTGGTGCTCACAAGGTGAGGCACTGTAAATATTTCAATGCTATAAACAAAATGGTATTAGTAGAGATGTTCTAACAAAAGGAACAAGTTTTTTTTAAACAAATAGAGAAGTATAAGGGGGCAGGTCAGCAGAATTTCATAGCTGGTTTTAAAGGAAGTGGTTACAGAGTGACTGGTGGCACCGTGTAAAATATTCCATCACTCTGTGGTTTATAGGAGTTTTCCAGCGAAACTGGAGTACCTCCAATGTGGAGCCTGTCATCAAGAAATGAAAGAGACTGAAAGCAGGAACCATTTAGCTTTACCATTATTGCTGGGAATCTGCGAGAGTTTGTTATTAAGAAGGGAATTGCAGGACATTTATAAAAGCTTCACGCAGAATCAGTATGGTTTTATGAAAAGGGATCTATAAAAAAATCATGCAAGGTTTATCTGGATACCACTGAGAATATAACAAGCGGACCTGATGAAAGGGAACTGGTAGACATGAGGCTTTCCAGAGAGTTTCCGTAAGGTATCACAAAATAAAGATTCTTACACAATACAGAAGCTCATAATATGAGGGATAATATATTTGCATGGAATGACGATTGATTAACACATAGATATTGGAGAGTAAGGATTAATAGAGCTTTATGTTAAAATGTATCAACTGGAGTACCACAAATATCAGTCCGATGGCATCAGTTATTGACCATCTATACTGATAGCCTGATGGTGGAAGCTGAGTGCAATATACATCCGAGTTTATGGATGATACTGAGATCCGAAAGGCAGGCTGTTATTGAATGAAAATGACTCCCAAAAGAAGGAGCTGTTCAAAGGGATTGGAATGTTCCCGTGTATGAATCATAAGGTCAGCATTCTGATAAAGCAAATAACCAGGTTGGTTCATTAGGTGGGTTCCTGGGATGAAAATGTTTAGTTATTGAGTGCATCTAAATTGGTGAGGCGATTATTCATTGTGGCTGAAATGAATGAGAGTGATATTAATGAAACTTACATGATACAGAGAGGGCCGAAAGGTTAATGTAGAGAATATGGATCCACTCTTGGCCATAGTCTTGAATTCGGGGATATCGGTACAGAAGAAGGGATACCGAATTCAAACTGAGATGCAAAAAATGTCTTCTTTCTGACGTTAGTGAATGTATGGAATACCCTAACGCAGAGAATTGTGGGGTCTGGGACACAGAATGTATTTACAGACGGAGTGGAATGGTTTTTGACATATCAGCGAGTTGAAGGATACAACGGGTTAGCAGGAAAGTGGAGTTGAGCCCTGGAGTAGATCAGCCATGTTCTTATTGAATGACAGTGTAGGCTTGATGGTTAGAAAAGCCAGCTCCTGTTCCTATTTCTTTCCTTCTTATGTTATGCTTTTGGAAGGTAACTGGTTATTTGCCTGGAAAACGTGTTGTACAATGTTGCATTCAGGGAGAGTACAGGATTTGTACGCTGGGTGGGGGATGGGGGTTGTATCCACAACGAATCAGGACCTGTAACATAACCCAAGCGGGGAGCAGAAGTTATGAGAGGGGAGGCCTGGAAAGAGGCATTGGGGTGGGGTGGGGTGGGGGGGGGGGGATCACTTCCTGACTCAGCCTGAATTTTCCAAGTGCATTTCTGAAACTACACCTAACCATCGGAGTGGACTCGATCTGCCCTGTATAGCAGGTCCGAAGGGCTGAATGGAACATCAGAACATAGGGCTGACAAACACGATTGGGCCTTTGACACTGCTCCACCAGTAAATAAGGACATGGCTTATCTCATTGTGTTCCCAGCTGCACTTTTCTCTCCATGCACCTTTATCCCTGATTCACTTGTTTGTGGAAAAGCAGACGAATCCAGCATAGATATAATATAAAGATTGAGCCATCAAACTTCTGGGAAAGAGAAGTCCCACTTGAATGAAATCCCACTTTGTGAATCTCTCCTCATTCTGGTCCTGACTGACGTTGGAGGGTGTCAAAACTCATTCTTTCTAGTCCCACTCCTCCATTACTTACAATAAATTTTAAATGTAACCAGGTTGGTGATATGGTCGATGATAAACGTCTCATACTGGGTCAGGTTCAGTGACAGAAACAAGTCAGACAGTTTTCTTTCTTAAGCCACAGAGGAGCATGGTGGATCTGTGTTCAGCACTGCTGCCTTACCTCACCAAGCAGCTAAGCTAAATTCCAACTTTGGGCAACCCTCTATGTGGAGTTTGAACATTCACCCCGTGTCTGTGGGGGTTTCTTCCCAGTGCTCCAGTTTCCCCCCACAGTCTAAAGATGTGCAACTTAGAGTGGATCGGCCATGCCAGATTGTCCATAGTGCACGGGGACATGTAGGTTAGGTGAGTTAGTCATAGGAAAAGCTGGGTTACGTGGAAGGGGCAGGGCTGTCTGGGATGCTTTTCACTGGGTCAGTGTGGACTCGATGGGCAGAATTTCGTGCTTCAACATTGTCGAAGTTCTCTGAAAATGACACAAGTTTGGACTATAAAAACTCCCAGTATGTATTTACCTGATCGACTGTCCTCAGGGTTTTGTGTGTTTAAATCAAATCATGTCTCATTCCAAGAGTAACCTGTTAAAGCCTCCATTGTATAAGCTCTTCATCGCAGTGAAGTGAAACATCTCTGGACTGCTTCCAATGTAATTATATCCTTTCTCAGGTAAGGTGACAAAAAAATCTGACTCATAGATATGAGGTTAATTTTTTTTGTTAATTTGTTGATTTTTTTGCAGATCATTGGAGGCAGAGATATTAAGTATTTTTTGAGAGACAGAACGCAAGGTTCATAAATAACGATGCAGTCATGGATTTTTGGGGAATGGGCAGGAATGTACAGTGTGCGAGTAATGCTGACAGTGGTACAAAATGACACTGCCCCACAACATCCAGGAATATAAGGCAAAACGAAATGATGACATGGACTACATTTTAAAATGTTAACAGTGATAGAATATAGTTCCAAAGGATCATGGGGCTGCTCTGTCAATAGAGAGAGAGAGAGAGACCACTTGTGGTGGTTTACGCTGAGGGTTACTACACCTCGGGTGCTGGGATGAGGATGACAGAGCGTCCCCTTCATGGTAACCTCTGTCAAGGTGGGGAATTGAACCTGGGCTGTTGGCTTCCCTGTGCATCACAAACCAGCCGTCCAGCCAACTGCGTGGGAGACCATGTAACTGCTACATTCAGAAAAAGTCACAAAAAAGGGCAATAGAAATTTTCATAACAAGGAAAAAGGTACAATACAGAGAACGGAGAAGATAATGGCTGAGGATAAAAATGTTCTTTGCTATAGTTTGGATTTTATAATGAGAAAAGTGTTTAGAAGCTGTCATTAGCTGAATACTATAAGATGAGATAAGTGAAATAACCAGAATTATTAATTGTAATTTGATATTGATAACCATAAAATAAGTGTATATTTTTGATTTGTCTGTGTAAAATGTGCTTACCAATACATGGACGTATAAAGCTGGTGGAATATATTGTTAGGAGAGTCCGTCCCCCATGGGAAATGACCTTAAACAGGTGCTTGAAGTAAACCGGGGTAAAAGTGCTTGAGTGTCGTCTTGTCAGTGACATAAACCCAAGGGGGTTGAATGTTTTAAATTTCCTCTAACATGGAGCTCAGCGCACAATCAGATCACCCCCGATCTTATTAATACTAGAGCACGTTTAAATGGTTGAAATGTCTCAAGATGGATTTGAATACTATGTGATTTTAAAAACATACATCTCTACTCCTTCCCCTGACGTATTACATACTGGGGCACTGACATTTTTCTGTAAATTGGAATTACTTGGAACGTTGTCTGGAACATTCCATAATTGGCATTCTCCAGGACATTTCACTGCTGTGTGGGGGTATTGCAAAGGTGAGGGGAGGAGGTTTGGGTATAGAGATAGAGAGAGAGACAGAGAGAGAGACAGAAACAGAGAGACGGAAGGTGCTGCATGCAATAGAGGGGGTGGTGGAGCATGAGCCTTGTTCGGGGATAGGTGCTATAACAGATATACCGTAAGTGTGATGGAGCAGAGAGAACAAGGTGACTCTTATCCTGACAGAGCAGGGAATGTTATTGGTGTTTTTTTTTCCTGTTTTGCTGGACATTTCATCAGATCGCAGATATTGCACTGAGCTGGGTGGTGAGCTCAGACCATGATCGGTGGGTCTGATGCTTTGGCCTCCTCTGGGAAGAGAATGGCCCCGCTCTGTACTAGCCTATTCACCTGGACCTCCGTTCCCCTGTCGACAACCGTGGTATAATTGCCCCTTATCTGCCATGCTCGTGGTAAACTGTGCAGGGCAGCTCCAAACTGAGAAAGCTCAACCGTGTGCCCATTGGCCTTTTAAAGATGGCACCAGTACCAATGATCACGGAATATCCAGGGACATCCGGGCGATGGTGAGTACTTCCAGCCATGATGGCTGGGAGAATCCAGCTGGTACTGAATGAGAGGAACACCATAGGGTGGGGTGGGGTGGGTAGTTAATGAGGTGAGCTCAAAAATATAGCACCAGGAAACTAGCTCAGCCTCGTACAGACAATCCCTCTGTCACATTCAAAGAAAATGGCATTGAGACAAACTATTGTTAGATTCAGCCCAATGAGTCATACACTCTGCTGACCCTACTCACAGGTACAAAGCTGCAGAACAAATGCTTATCCGGAATTCTCCATAATCTGAACTGACACCAATAGCACATTCATCCATCATTCCTGATAATAATGGCTCATCTTGTAGGATGCTCTCGAAATATCTTCATTTAAGCATTCTAAAACCTGTGATCTTCCATGAAGTTGTCCCTCAATCTCCCTTTCCCGTTTTTCACAAAATGCTTTTGTTTGTAGGTATTTTAACTGATTCCCCTGTCATCACTCTCTGGCAGTGATTTACACACCCAAAGCACCCCTTGTCATTGCAAAGCGGAGATATGGAGCTGTAAATGGATGGGAGCTGCATATCCTGTCACTTCCAGCATGGACTGCTCGTTTCTCCACGCTGGGCAATGATCTAACCCAGTGTTACTGAACAATGCACGGGGGTGGTGTACACAGCTCTGCATGGTGGGAGAGTAACAGATAAATTCACTGTTATTCACAACACAGTTCCCACACTGAACATGATACCTTGTCTACGTTTATAGAGCAAGACTCTACACATGACCCATGCTGGACAGACCGTTTCATCCAGGTTTCTTAATCAATGCACTGGTGTGGTCTGCACTGCTCCCCATGTTGGACAGATAGCTAGTGGATTACAGAGAGCTGCACAGTATTCCCTCCTGGGCAGATTGCTGAATTATACTGAGCCTGGTCTGCACAGTGCTCCATGCTGAGCAGATATCTCATCTGGTCTGATACGTATCTGGGCTGGAACTGTGGGGTGGATTGTGTATCTGATTTAATTCCTGATAGAGTTATCACTCATCCAGCTCGGCGCATTCCGCTGTCAAACCCGTGTTCCTGAAACTTATTGTCCATTAAATAATTATACAATTAAAACATGAATATCTGTCCTTCTTGTTCTGGATCCAAACAGCCGCCTCTCATAATATATGAAGTTGGTCATCTCGACCCCAACGTTTTCTTATTTTAACGTAATTGTGAGGTGCTGTGTTTCAGATGCAATTCGTTTGGTCAAAATATTTGACATTCAGCAAAACGCAATTTATTCCAACACTCTAGAAAAATACAACAAAAACAAGAGGAACTTGGAGTAATTTAATTTATTGGAAAACTTAACAGATTAATAGGCTATTTAATTACTAAACAGTAACTGCTCCAATATGGTAACATCCTAGAAACACACACTTGCCCAAAAACCAATTCAGGAAACATATTGTCTGACATGCACTTCTCCAATCCAGGTGGAATGAACATCAAAAGCCAATTCTAAGAGAAATCTAGAGTGTGTATCAGCCGGGAGAGATTTACTGACTTCCAGCCCTGCTGAGACCCCAGCAATAACTGGTGAAAGGTCAAACTAAGAATCCTGGTTCAGTGAGAGTTTGACCATCACTCTACAGGACCAGGCCGCGGCTGCAAGAACAACAAGGAATGGACTGTATCTAACCGGCTATACAACTGAAGTAGGTCTCTCAAAAATGCCTAACCCCACCTAAGCCATGAAATGTTGGTAAGATAAATGTCAAAGTTAAATAGAAATAAATAAAGCCAAAGAATGCAGCAGGCCTGGTAATCAGACACAGCCTTTGGAGCCTAGCAATTCCTGCCCTGCCAAAACAGAGGCGAATCACTGAGCTAGTAAAGAGAAAGCATCATATCTCTGCCTCACCTCTAACTTTACAATTCGTGACGTGCCATTAGGCCGATAGTCAGCGATATCAACATCTCAGAAAGACCACGTATTATTGTCATTTGTCATGGTTGTTGTGAAAGGGGTTAATTTGAGCTTTTTTTTTCGGTGACTGTGATTGATGTCAGTCTTCATGGATCCTGAGTGTGTCCCTGGAAGCTTTCCTTTACTATTAATAAGGGACTTTCTTCAACGTGTTATCTCATAGCATCAGGGGCAGTGTCATCCTCAAGATGATTGGGATCAGCAGCTACAGAGAAAGGGAGAGGAAGACAATCTTGCAACAACAGACTGGAATGTTCCAACAATGAATCAGAATCTGAGAACATTACACTGGAAGGCTCCAACAATGGATCAGAATCTGAATGCCTTAGACTGGAATATTCCAACAATGCACAGGATTTTATCTTTGGGTCTTTACTGGCTTTCTCAGGATTGGCCATGGTTAAACTTGTGGAAAAGAACCGTACAGAGGTTATTCAAGCTGGGTACTATCCCATCCTTGCTATTATTGGTGTTCCTGGTAAACCAATCTCTGCCCATTCTAGAAACGATGGTGAAGGTTATTTCTATTTAATTTATTTATATTTTAAAAATACATCAACTGTTATCTTCAGTTTCAGTCACAAACTCCACTTCTTTACATCAATATCAGACTCCTCATTCATAAACATCCAAGAAGGAACAAGACTGTTCAGACTCTTGAGTTTCCCTTTTGCCCTGAACTGATTTATGTCTTTGTATTCTTTCTGTCATCAAACCTGCCTACACCTACCTTTATAATATTCCCAGTCTCCAACTCTGCCTCAGTGCTGTTGCTGAATAAGCCATCATCTGCCTCCTTCATAACTTCATATTTTACGGCTCCAGTTCTTTTCTGACAACTCTTCCAGTTACAAATATTTTGACCGCAAAATTTTTCTTGTCTCTCCAGTTATTTCATAATAGGGATTTCATATCAGAGGAATAATGTCACTGGCCGTGTAATTCAGATGCAATTTACAGGCACAAGTTATGACTTTAAAAGCATTGTTTCAAATCCTACCACAGCCGATGTTAGAACTTAAATTTGAATGGGACCAATTGGAATGAAACCTCATTTTACACCAGCAACCATAAACAAGCAGGATTTCTTTTATTAATTCACTGATAGCATTTGGTAAAGAAACTAAGTGTGACAAAAAAAAATCATCTCCATATTGTCTGCACAAATGGTCTCGCAGTCAACGGCAATTAGTGACGGATAACAAATGCTGCCCTTGCCAGTGATGCTGACATCCTGTGACACAACGCCATTAAAGGTGAAATAAACCAAGGATCCGTGAATAATGGAGATATGAAATAAAGTTCTCCAGTGTCTGAAAATTTTGGAGAATCTCAGCAAGAATGGCAGCGTCTGTCAGAGAAAAACAGAGAAAGAACAAAGGGACTGCTGATGATGAACGAGAAGGAAAATAAAGTGGGAGCTAATTCTAAAATTTCCCGTTTTCCCATATTCCTCAATATCATGTTTAAATTGAGTTATATTCCC
The DNA here is from genome assembly GCF_037043375.1 of Chiloscyllium plagiosum. Classification (NCBI taxonomy): domain Eukaryota; kingdom Metazoa; phylum Chordata; class Chondrichthyes; order Orectolobiformes; family Hemiscylliidae; genus Chiloscyllium; species Chiloscyllium plagiosum. Next base: position 82,495,747 of record NW_028270169.1, read on the forward strand.
TCTGTCCTTCTTCTCTAAATGTGGTGATCTACTCCATCTGCAATACAAGTGCTGTCATTATAGTTGCTGAGGTACAGAGAAAGGTAATGTTACATTGTCAACTGCTTCTGTAAGTGTGGGACTGTGCAGAGATGTAACGGCTTTTTTCCACTAAGAAGAGAAACGTGTGCGTTTCTAAATGCGTGCATCCTGTGTTTGGGGATTTGACTTGCTCTTGTCATTACAGAGTAAAGAGAGGTTCTATTGACGCTTTTTTCGGGTTTGTGTTATCAGCTGCTGCGTCCATTCAGGGAGACCCAAACATATGGTGACCCCTTAAACATCATGGCATAGACAGAGGACACAGGGGGCCAACACCTTCAACATATTGTCTAGCTATCACCATTGTTAACAGCTAACCCGAGAATGCAACGTTTTAAAAAAAGGTTTTGTGATTTACACATGAAAGAAGTGAAGCTACCACGGTATTCTAACAGATGAAAGGCTTAACAGACAGTCAATTTTTCAATGTATATTTTCAGTTATATCACACGGTAAATTTTTGCTATAAATTCTGTGTGTTAGGATCGAGCCCTCCACTACCACCTGATGAAGGAGCGACGCTAGTGTGCTTGACACTTTCATTGTCCCTGACATTTTAATGCACAGTTACTGTGTGGTACTGAATTGAATATCACTTTGGACACAATCCTGTCCGCAGTCACAATACCATCATTCTGAAAGTGTTAACAATTCCGCACCACCTTCTGACCTATATGGAGACCATGGGTCGACTATCACGGAAATGCAAGACACCTTGGTTAATGGTTCAAAAAGTTGTTTTCATTCCTACTGCCAGAAAACCATGTTAAAGTTACACATATGGACTATGAGTAATTAAGCCAAGAGGAACAAGATGGTGCAGTCTATCTGCCTAGTCCCTACTCCAGCTGTTTGTGAAATTGAAGCATCTCTGACACCTTCCTGTTCCTGGGCTAGTGACTTGAGAAGCTGAATGACCGCTTTCTTTCCCTCAGTAAGTACTCCAGGTGCAAAACACTTTCTTTCTGATCCCGTGTAAGTGAGGGAGTGAGCAGGTTCCTTCTCTTACTGTGTATTTGGCAGGACGGACTGAATGAGCTATCACACATCTTGTCCAATAGTTTGATGGGTTGAATGACTTCCACATATTCTCGTGAACATAGATTGAGGTGCCGAATGAGCTGCACGTTTTACTGTGGAAATGTACAGTGTCTAGCAGTGCTGTTACATGAATGTTATCCAGACTTTAACTGCACGATCTTGAATAGTGTCCAGTTCTTGTTACAAATGGACACAGACTGCTTCAAGAGCTGAGGAGGGTCATCTCGTTCTGAAAACTATGTAAACGTCAGTGAATATCCCCAATTTTGCTCACTTTGGACTCAATTGGATGAATGGCCTCCTTCCACACTGTAAGGATTCTATGATGATAAACTGGGGATGCCTGGGCTGAGGGAGCTACTCTGAGGATGTCCTGCAGTGATGCCCTACGACTGAGGTGACTGATGTCCACTAATAATAACATCTTCTCTTGTGCTGTGAATGATTTCAAACAGTAGATGAGGTCGTAATCAATTCTCAATAAGTGCGATTTTCCTCAGACTCCTTGATGTCAACCTCAGTCCATTACTGCCTTGAGTTCAGGGCCAGTCTCTCTGTCTAATCCCTCATGTACCGTCTTTTGTTCATATCAATAGGTAATGGTGTAGAAGCAGAGAATGTTTTCTTCAAACAGAGGGTAGTGACTGTCAAGAATTCTCTTACACAGACAGGTAGGGGAACTAGATCACTGAAAGCGACCAGTAGTGTCCCACAGAGATCAGATCCGGGATCTCTTCTCTTTATGATTTTTATAACTGACTTGAATGAGGAAGTAGAAGGGTGGGTTAGTAAGTTTGCTGATGACACGTAGGTTTGTGAAGTGGTACATGGGTGTTTGCAGGGCTTTTGCAACAGGACATTGACATAATGCAGAGCTGGGTTAGAAGTGGCAGATGGAATTCAAGCTGGAAAAGCGTGAGTAATTCCCTTTGAAAGCTCATATTTGCACAATATAGAATTATAGGCAGGGTGCTTGGCAGTGTGGAAGAACAGAGGAAGTTTGGCGTCCATCTCCATAGATTTCTCAAAGTTGCTACCTGAATTGATAGGGTTGTTAAGGAGGTGAATGGTGTGTTAGCCATCGTTCGAAGGGAGATTAACTTTAAGAGCCGTGTGTTTTTGCTGCACCTCTGTAGAGCCCTGGTTAGACCGCACCTGGAGTATTTTGTTTACTTCTGGTGACCCCATTATAGGAAGGATGAGGAAGATTTAGAAATCCTGCCTGGACAGGAGGGCAGGTCTTATGAAGAAAGGTTGAGGGAGCTAGGGCTTTTCTCATTTGCGTTAAGAAGAATGAGAGGTGACTTGATAGAGGCTAAAAGATGATGAGAGGCAAAGAGAGAGTGAATAGCCAGAGAATTTTCACCAGGGCAGAAATGTCTATCAACAGGGGTCATAAAATTAAGGTAATTAAAGGAAGGTTTACACGAGCTGTCAGCGGTTGGTTTTTTTTTCGCACAAAATTTGGTGGCTGTGTGGAATGCATTGCCAGCAGTGGGAGTAGAGTCAAATACGTGAGAGAAACTTGGGATATTCTTGGATAGGCACATGGAAGAAAGTGCACGGAAGAATGTAGGTGTGCCTGATCTTAGAGTAGGGCAAACGGATGGCACAACATCAAGGGTCGAGAGCCTCTACTGTGCTGTACTGTTCAATGTTCTGCGTTCGATGGAACTGTGTGTAGAGACTGGAGATGGATTATGACCTCTCAGAGAGTTGAGAGTTATGAAGATTTGAACTTAAAAGAGGATTTGAGACTAAGAGCAGATCAGCCACGATCTTAGTGAAAGGCAAAGCAGGTTTGGGGGCGGGGGGCGGGTTGCGAGGTGGTGAACAACATGCTCTTGTTTCTGATGTTCTCACATTCTGTTATTGGAAAGTTAGTGGGTGATATTTTCCTGGAAGGTCTGTTTGAATGTTGTAGCCTGGGAGACCAGAGAATTTTGTGAGCCATCTCTGGTTGAGGTATGCGGTCTGTATTCTCAATGAACATGGGTCTACAACATGACCAACAAATGACACACAATTTGCAGAATGGCAGCTCTGTAAGGAGAGATGAGGGTTCTCTTCCATAATCATCCTGGGATTTCCAATTACATTTTCCAAATTACCCCAAACTGTATGTGACAGTATTGAGGGTCTGAATGGTAGTCTCTGTTTCTGGCACCAGTTTATAGCAGCAAGTGATCTCCAACTGCCCTCTCTAGCAGGTGTGAGGGGCTGAATGGAACACGGAAATATGGTACTGAGGAGCAGGAGTGGGTCATGTGATACTTCGAGCTTTTTCCAGCAGGCACTAAGATTGTGGCTGATCAGGGTGTGTTGTAAGCCCCACTTTACTGTTTGTATCACATTATCCGTGACTCACTTCTCTGTCAAATATTTAACTAACTCAGCTTTGAATTCCTGTAATCAGAGAGACACCTCAAACATCTGGGGAAGAACATTTTCACTCGAAAGGCCCTTTTTAGAATTTTTCCTCATCCCTCTTATTCAATCAGAGAGTCATCCAGCGTGGAAACAGATCCTTTATTCCAGCTTTCCTGTGCTGATGATATCACAATCTGATCTAGTCCCACTTGCCAGCATTTAGCTCACATCGCTCGAAAACATTCCTATTAATGTACCTGTCCAGATACATTTAAACTTGTAACTGTACCGCTTTCATCACGTTCTCTGACAGCACTTTCCGTACACGCACCACCCTCTGCATGAAAAAGTTACCCCTAAGGTCTCTTCTAAACCTTTCCCCCATCACCTTCAACCTGTAACTCTACTTGTGGACTTACCCGCCCCTGAGAAAAGACCTTGGCCATTCAGGCTATCCATACCCCTTATGATTTTATAAACCCCTTTCATGTCACCCCTTAGCCTCCGACAGTCCAGGGGGAAAAGCCTCAACCTGTTCATCCTCTCCCTGTCGATGAAACCTTCAGGTTCCAGAAAACCATTATAAATCTTTTCTGCACCCTCTCAAGCTTAACAACATCCATCCTTTAGCAGAACCGAACAAATTGTACACTGTATTCTGAATGTGGCCTCACAAGCGTCCCTATGCAAGCACAACATGCCACCTCAACCTCTATACGCAATGTTGTGACCGATTCATGCAAGCATGCCAACTGCATTGTTCACCACCCTGTATACCTGCAATTACACTTGCAAGGAACTATGAACCTTCCCCCATAGGTCACTTTGTTCAGCAACATTCCCCAGGGCACAACCTTGCTTTAACTTATCAAAATGCAAAACCTCATAAATATCTAAATTAAACTTTATCTGCCAGTCCTTGGCCCTTTGATGGTCAACGCTGCCGTTGTACTCTGAGATAATCTTCTTCACTGTCTAATGCACCGTGATTTTGATGTTATCTGTAAACTTACTAACCATGCCTCCGATATTTCCATCCAAGTCGTTTATATCCATGATGAAAAGCAGTGAGCTCAGCACTGATTCTTTCAGCACACCGCTGGCAACAGGCCTCCAATCTGGAAAATAATCCGTTACCTTCAGGACAATTTTGTACCAACTGTTAGCTTTCCCTGGATTCCTTGTGACCTAACCTTAGTAACCTGTCTACGATGGGGAACCTTATTAAACACCTTGCTGAACTCTGTGCAAACAACATATAAAACAGTGCCTTTTTCAGTCTTCTTTGTGACCTCTTCAAAATACTCAAACATATAAATGAGACATGATTTTCATCACATAAAGCCACCCTGTATAACTGCAACACAACTTCCCAATTTTCTCCTCCATGTGTTGACTGATAAATGCAAGTGTGCCAAAAGCCTTCTTCACTGCCATGTCCACCTGTGACTCCAATTTCAGAGAACAGTGTACCTAAATTTCTTTGTCCCTCTGCTCAACTGCACTCCTTAAGGCCCTACCATTCACCATGAAACTCTTACCTTGATCTAACTTTGCAAATATATTCCTCGTTTAAAAATATGTTGCAGGAAAAGCGCAGCAGGTCAGGCAGCATCAAAGGAGCAGGAGAATCGACGTTTCGGACATAAGCACTTCTTCAGGAATGAGGAGGGTGTGCCAAGCAGGCTAAGATAAAATGTAAGGAGGAGGAACTTGGGGGAGGGCGGTTGGGAATGCGATAGGTGGAAGAAGGTTAAGGTGAGGATGATAGGCCGGAGAGGGGGTGGGGGCGGAGAGGTCGGGAAGAAGATTGCAGGTCAAGAAAGCGGTGCTGAGTCTGAGGGTTGGGACTGAGAAAAGGTGGGCGGAGGGGAAATGAGGAAGCTGGAGAAATCTGCATTCATCCTTTGTGGTTGGAGGGTTCCAAGGCTTATGCAAGAACAGTTGATTCTCCTGCTCCTTTGATGCTGCGCTTTTCCAGGAACACATTTTTAAGCTCTGATCTCCAGCATCTGCAGTCTTCACATTCTCCGAAAAATATTCCTCGGCCCACTTCTCCAGTTGATCAAGGTCCTGCTGCAATGTCTGATATACTTCTTCACTGTCCACGATACCACTTATTTTAGTCTCATCTTCAAATCTACTAATCGTGCCTTGTACATTCTCAAGAATATCATTGACATTGATAATAAACAGCAATGGACCCAGCACTGACCCCAGATGAACGTCATATATCTCAGGCCTCCAGTCCAAGAGCATCCTTCCACTATTACGCTCTGCTTACTACCATCAAGCCAATTGTGTATCCAATTTGCCAGCTCCCTCTGGAATCCATGCGATTCAACCTTTTCAGAACAGCCTATCAATGGTAACCTTTTCAAAGGCCTTACTGAAAACCATACAGACTACTTCTACCGCTCTGCCCTCATCGATAGTACTCATCACTTCATCAATGAACTCAAACAAGTTTGTGATGCATGATCTCCCACTCACAAAGCCATGCAATCTGTTCAGTCTAAAAGCAACAATTAATAATAATTATTAAATTTAATAATAACAAACAATAATAAATAATAATAATAATATGACGTTTTCAGTGGAGAATAAACTATCCTTGTATGTTGTATTGGAACTTGCATCATGGGTGAAGGGCAGATAGATTTTGTACCTGTGTCATTGAACTTTTTTGCCAACAAGGAAGGGTGGCATGATGGCTCAGTGCTTAGTACTGCTGCCTCGTAGTGCCATGGATCTGTGCTTGATTCCAGCTTCGGGTGACTCTCTGTGTGGAGTTTGCACATTCTCCCTGTGTTTGTGTGGGTTTTCTCCGGGTGCTCCATTTTCCTCCCACAATCCAAAGATGTACAGGTAAGGTGAATTGGCCATGCTAAGTTACCCATAGTGTTCTGTGCATTCGTCAGTGATAAATAAAGGGTAGGACAATGGGATTGGGTGGGTACCTGTTTGGAGGGTCGGTGTGGCCTTGTTGGCCAAATGGCCTGTTTCCATTCTGTAGAAAATCTGTAAAAAAAAATTTCTAATCAAACGCTGTCTTTTCAAGTGCATGTATATCTTAGCCATCAGAGTCTTCTCAAGTAACCTACGTACCACAGATGTTAGACTTCCTGGCCTATAGTTCCCAGATTTTTCTTTGCTTCCCTTCCTCAATAATGGCACAACATTTGCTACCCTCCAATCTTCTGGAATCTAACCTGTGGCTAACGGTGATGCAAAAATATCAAACAGGTCCCCGTATTTTCTTCTGTAGCCTCTTGCAGTGTTCTTGGATGCATCTGTTTAGGATGAGGAGATTTATCCACCTTCATACATTCTAATACATCCAACGCATCCTCTCCTGTGATAATAACTCACCCCTAGATAACACCACGACCTTTATTAACGTCCCAAGTCTTCATGTATTTATCCACGGTAAAGACAGAGAAGAAATATTCATTGAGAATCTAGCTTATCTCCTACGGTTCCAGACATGCATATCCACTTTGGACCTTGAGGGGTCATATTCTCATTTGGTTATTCCTTTTACTTTAATATACTGAAATAACGTCTTTGGATTCACCCTAATCTTCTCAGCAAGGCTATCTTGTGCACCATTTACGCCCTACTGATTTCCATCTTCAGTAAACTCCTATATCCCCTACACACCGCCACGGATTCCCATGATCCCAGCTGCATGGACCTGAGCCACGCTTCCTTTTTGCTGGTCAAAGCTTCAATATCTCCTGGCATCCAGGGTTCCGTATTCCTCCCAACCTTGCCTTTTACCCTCACAGGAACATATAGACCTTGAACTGTAGACATTTCACTTTTAAAGTCCTCCCACTTGCCAGAAGTCCTTTCGCCTGCAAACAAACTCCTCCAACCAACCCCTAGAAGCTCCTGTCTAATCAGTCAAAGTTCGCCTTGCCCCAATTTAGAACTTGAACAGTTTGTCCTTCTCCATAACTATTTTAAAATTAATACAACTATGGTCTCTGGTCCCAGAGTGCTCCCCCACTGTCACCTCAGTCACCTGTCCTGCCCTAGTTCTTAGAGTAGGTCAAGTTTCGTCCCTTCCCGAGTTGCACCCTCTACTTACTGCTTGAGGAAACTTTTCTGAACACACTTAATAGATACAGCCCATCTAGTCCTTCATTCTATATCATTCCAGTCGGTGTTAGGAAAATTGAAATCTCCTACTATGGCAATCCTATTGACCCTGCAAGTCTCCCCAATCTCTTTACATATTTTTATTCCTCTAATTCCCCGTTTACTAATTGGGGGCCTCTAGAACAACCCAAAAACTATCACTATTCCCTTCTTATTTTTTAGCTCCACCCACAAATCCTCACTGGATGATCCGTCAATTATTTTATCTCTGATTACTGTTGTGATACACGCCTGAATCAAAAAAGTAACTCCCCGTCCCTCCTTCCTCCGTCTCTGTCCCGCATAAAGCACCTGCACCCTGGTGCATTAAGCTGCCAGTCCTGTCCCTCCCTTAGCCATGTTTCTGTAATGGCTATACTATCCAAATCCCACATACCTATTTAAACCCTGAGTTCATCGGCCTTACCTGTCAGCCATCCTGCATTGAAACAGTTGTAATTTAATCCATCAGACATTCCTTGCTCCCTTTCGTGTTCCAGCCTAACCTGTCTCTCCACTTTTCTGTTTCTGATTACTGCATCTCTTTCCAGCCTCACACAAGCCTTCCTGCAGTTGAGGATCCCACCCCTCCCCAACCCCAGCCAAACTCGTTGAAACCCTGTTGTGGTTCTGTTCGCCGAGCTGGAAGTTTTTGTTGCAAACGTTTCGTCCCCTGGCTAGGCGACATCATCAGTGCTTGGGAGCCTCCTGCGAAACGCTTCTTTGATGTTTCCTCCGGTGTTTATCGTGGTCTGTCCCTGCCGCTTCCGGTTGTCAGTTTCAGCTGTCCGCTGTAGTGGTTGGTGTATTGGGTCCAAGTCGATGTGTTTGTTAATGGAGTTTGTGGATGAATGCCATGCATCTAGAAATTGCAGGTAGAGGATCACGAGCTTGGGTTTTGCTGTTCAGCCAATGTTGGAGATGGAATCGCGAATAGTGAACAGGAACTTGCTTTTTTTTAAGAAAAGCACACAATTCATAAACAACATGGCAGCCAAACCATGATTAATAGGCATGTGTCATCACAGAAAGGCCTGTATATTGATTGGACGAGCAAAATTGATGGACAACATGGACGACAGCAGTTCTTATTATATATTTCACGATGTTTAAGCATATTAAGGCTTACGAACACCGTGTGAGGAAAACTCCACTGAGGACATTTTATCCATTAACTAGAATGGGGAAGCCTCAATGTGTTGAATGCCCTACTCCTTTCCTGATGTTTCTGTGCAGTCTGTGGGAAAGCTCTGCAAAAGTTGTCAATAGTTCTTACATGTTCGGAAGGAAATCTCTTCAGGGTCGACAGGACTGTGTCTCCCGTAACCTTTTCCGATCCCGAGTCTGGTGCTGGGTATTGGGTCCGGTTTTACCCTTAAAGTACTCGAAGCAGTTTGATACAATTGAGAGACTTGCTTGGCCGTTTCAGAGACGATTGAAGAGTTTATCACATGTCTGTGTGTCTGGAGTCACTTTTAGGCCAGTTCAGGAAAGCTCGCGAGATTGACTTCCTGAAAGTACATTGGGGAAAGAAATAGAAGCTTACAATCGACAATGGCGTTAGGGTCACCATTACTGACACCAGATTTTCGATACTTACATGTTATTGTGGTTCTGTTCGCCGAGCTGGATGTTTTTGTTGCAAACGTTTTGTCCTCTGGCTAGGCGACATCATCAGTGCTTGGGAGCCTCCTGCGAAGCGCTTCTTTGATGTTTCCTCCGGTGTTTATAGTGGTCTGTCCCTGCCGCTTCCGGTTGTCAGTTTCAGCTGTCCGCTGTAGTGATTGGTATATTGGGTCCAAGTCGATGTGTTTGTTAATGGAGTTTTTCGATGAATGCCATGCCTCTAGGAATTTCTAAAGGCATGGCATTCATCCACAAACTCCATTAACAAACACATCGACTTGGACCCAATACACCAACCACTACAGCGGACAACTGAAACTGACAACCGGAAGCGGCAGGGACAGACCACTATAAACACCGGAGGAAACATCAAAGAAGCGCTTCGCAGGAGGCTCCCAAGCACTGATGATGTCGCCTAGCCAGGGGACGAAACGTTTGCAACAAAAACTTCCAGCTCGGCGAACAGAACCACAACAACGAGCACCCGAGCTACAAATCTTCGCACAAACTTTGAATCGTTGAAACCCTCTTTGCAACACTAGCAAACCTGCCTGCCAGGATACTGGTCCCCTTCCAGTTCAGATACAACGCGTCCTTCCCGAACAGATCACCTGTGCCCCACAAAAGGTCTTAGTGTTCCAACAATCTAAATCTCTGCACCCTGCACCAATTCTTTAGCCACCCATTCATCTGCCATATCCTCCTGTTCTTACCCTCACTAGCACGGAGCACTGGAAGTAAACCGGATATTACCACTGTCGCGGTCCTGTCTTTTACCCTTTTCCTCAGCTCTTTATAATCACTCTGGACTTCATCACTATGTCTACCTGTGTCATTTGTACTAATGTGCATAATGACTTCTGGCTGCGCCCCCATCCCGGTGAGAACGTATCACAGCCGTTCTGCGACATTCTGGACCCTGGCACGTGGGAGGCTGAACACCATCTCGGATTCCCATTTGCAGCCACAGAATCTCTTGTCTGTCGCCCTCACTATCGAGTCTGAATAATTACTTCTGAAGTTATTCTGCTCGCACAACCTTCTGACAACGAGACTTTTTAAATGAAACAATTGGATTTGGCTGAATTGCTTTGCTTCAGGCAGTGGGGGGATTCCAATGAAATATCGTCATGAATCCTCCATGAGTGGGAAAGGCGACTTTTGTTTTCACTCCCACACGTTGCTGTGATGAGCGACATGGAAACAGAAAGGGAGCAATAGACAGTTCCTTCACAGAGAGGCTACATTTTTTCATCTCTAAGTTAAATCAATAACGTTATCAGATCCCAAACTGTGCCATGTGAGCTCTCCTTGAACATTGTCCGAATTATATGACACCATCACATTCTCAACTCCAGGTCAGTGCATTACAGCTGTTGTCGTGCACAGAATCAATTCATTAACAATAAATGGCCTTACTTGTTTTGAAGATAGAACATAGAACATAGAACAATACAGCACAGAACAGTCCCTTCGGCCCACGATGTTGTGCCGAACATATGTCCGAGCTTAAGCACCTATCCATGTACCTATCCAATTGCTGCTTAAAGGTCACCAATGATTCTGACTCTGCCACTCCCACAGGCAGCGCATTCCCCACCACTCTTTGGTAAAGAAACTACCCCTGACATCCCCCGATACCTTCCACCCTTCACCTTAAATTTGTGTCCCCTTGTAACACTCTGTTGTACCCGGGGGAAAAGTCTCTGACTGTCTGTTCTATCTAATCCCCTGATCATCTTATAAATCTCTGTCAAGTCACCGCTCATTCTTCGCCGTTCCAATGAGAAAAGGTCTCGCACTCTCAACCTCTCCTCGCACGACCTATTCTCCATTCCAGGCAACATCCTGGTAAATCTCTCCTGCACCCTCTCCAAAGCTTCCACATTTTCCTAAAGTGAGGCGACCAGAACTGCACACAGTACTCCAAATGTGGCCATACCAAGGTCCTGTACAGCTGCAATATCACCTCACGACTGTTGAATTCAATCCCTATGCTAATGAAGATCTGTTCATATGTGCCTGCATAATGTAAAAATAAGCGTTTCATGTCTTTGCAATATCTGTGTTAAGATGAATATGTTTTATTCTAAAACAAATACAGAAATTAATGGAAACACTCAGCCTGACTTGCAGCATCCATGAAGAGAAATCAGAGTTCAATTCTTCAGTCCAATGACCTTGCCTTTGAAAATGATTTATTCTGAAATTATTTCCCCAGTTTTATTCTCCCACACAAGAAGAAATATCCATCCGGTATTCACCAACTATACTCTTCTCAAGAACTTATATGGTCAACGCAACAACCCTCATTCTCAGGCTGAACTGTTAATTCTTCATAACGGAATGCCTTTATCCCAAGAATGAGAAAAGAGAAAAAAAAAACTTTGAAACGTTTTAAAAGCAATTTTTTTTTTCAGATTAGGCAATTATAACGACACATAATACTTCAGATGTGATCTCAGCAATGTCCTCTACTGATGCAGAAAAACATCGCTAAGATCATACCCAACACCCCTTGCACGAAACAGAATCATTCCATTTACCTTCCAAATCATTTGCTGCATCTTCAGAGTAACTTGATGTGAGTCATGTGCCAGAACACACAAATCCCTCGGTACGGCTGAGTTCTGCATTCTCCTTGCATTTAAATAATTTTCTGCTGTTTTGTCTTTTCCTCAAAACAGAAAATTCCCGTCTTCTATGTGTGTGTATATATATATATATATATATATATATATATATATATATATCGTACTCTCATTTTTCTCTGGTGAAGGTTTGCACACAACTGTCCTCTGTCTGTATGCCATGGCATAATGCCAGTCTATGTCCCATTGCAGACGTTCTGCACTTCCCGGGCTGTATCCCATTATCGACTCTCTGCCCTCCCTCTGTCAGTTTCCCATTGCAGACGATATGCCCTCTCCTCTGTGTATCCCAAATCAAACCCTCACCTCATCCTTCCGTCTGTATCCCATTGCAGCCGCCCTACCCTCGCCCTGTTTGCATCCCATTCCAGATGCTATGCCCTCGCCCTGTCTGTATTCCACTTCAGACGCCCTACCCTCCCCTGTCTGTATCACATTGCAAATGCACTGCACTCCCCTGTCTCTATCCCATTGCAGATGCTCTGCACTCCCCTATCTCTATCCCATTGCAGATGCTCTGCCCTTCCCCGACGCTACCCCATTGCAGATGCACTGCACTCCCCTGTCTCTACCCCATTGCAGATGCTCTGCCTTTCCCTGACACTATCGCATTGCAGACGCTCTGCCCTCCCCCTACCTGTATGCTATTGCAGAAGCTCTGCCCTCCCCCTGCCTGTATCACATTGCAGACGCTCTGTCTCCATTTGATATCTTATTGAATGACTATCCTGATGCATGAGCAAAGTGAGCTCCATCCCTTTCATCCAATTCATTGGTATGGATTGTAATTTGTTGATGACATCACACAGATCCCTGAAGAATTCCACTAGTTACAGATTTCCTAACACAAATTGAATAATGATCTCTCCTCGACATTTCCAGACGCAACCTCAGGTGCCCCTTGGCCAGTCACCCTATTCATGGCCTTCATCATTTTATAAACTTCTAGAAAGTGCAAATGTGACTCCAATCAACACGAATGGCTGTACTTTTAGTCATCCTGCGTCTCAATTCTCAAGTTCAGTAGTCGTACCTTTTCCTTCTTCATCATGGCACTTTTCCAAAAATAGTTTAATCAACCTGTTCAGACATATTATGAAACAGCTCTGTGGGCTTTGAAATTGGAATTTTTGGCCCAGTGATAGGGAGACTACCATCATTCAGCATTAGTCGCTGAAGCTGCAACATGATGCTCCTGTATGTTTGTTCATCAACCTGTTGTAACATGCTGTGACACACCTCCACAGGACATGAATATGCACCATCTTCTCCAGAGATAGGGGCACTACCAGACCGTCATGGACTGGAATCAAATCCAGAGTTCCACCTCAGAGACGTGGGCACCATCCATTAATGAAGGCCTAAACTATGCTCAGATTTTGGGTAATATTTTAAGTGTATGGATTTATTAAATTCTGTTTAACATTACCAAATTATACAGGGGACATTTCTGATTGAAAACAGTACAAGTTATTCGCCTTAACTATAGGATGTTGAGTGCATTTGCTGTGCCATTGAGATAAACTATGAAGATCTTTAATTGTTTGGCTGTCATTTCTGGTTGAAATGGCTATTATCAGTAGTCTGCTATTTTTGTGGAAGAAATCCTGCAAACACACGCTCCACTATGAAGGATCTCGAGTAGATATCAAGACTGAACACCAGAGATAAGGAAGGAGCACAATTCTGGTCCCAAAACACCGATCACTATTTCAAATCTCGAACATGTGACTTCCCTCTTCCTAAAATCATTCATTGATACAAGGCAGGTGTTTCGTTTCCAGCTTTTGCTTACCGATTCCTCCCTCTGCCTGCGCAAGGCAAACCAAGCTCCGGGTATTTGGGAAACTCAAGGCTGGTGTCTGTCGTCCTTCTGGAGAGGGGATTGTCTTTTAATCCGAAGGAGAAGTATGAGAGGGTAGTAATATCATTCACTGGGCTGAGGTGTAGCAGGTGGAGTATAATTTAGATACATGTGAGGCTTTGCATTTTGGTGAAACAAACAAGGGCAGGGCTTACACAATTTATGCTGTTATATAGAAAAGAGGGACCCACGGCACAGGTATAATTCTCTGAAGTTTGTGGCGCAGGGTGTTTAAGTTTATGCATTGCTCAGATCTTTGAGGTTAGAAGTTGGGAAGTCATGCTGAGATTGTGCAGGACATTCATAAAGCCTCTTCTGAAGTAATATGTGCAGTTCAGTTATAGGAAGGAGATTATTAAGCTGGAGAGGGTTCAGAAGATATTTACCAGGATGTCACCAGTAACACCTCATCTTCTGCCTTTGAAGCCAGCAAACACACGGCATGAACATTGGCTTCACTGATATACAAATTTCCCCTGGCCAACCCAGATCCCAGATCCAACTCCCTAACTCACATCTGCCCTCTCGAGGAGACCTAATGTCCATCTTCCTTCCCACCATCTGTTCCACACTCCCCACCGATCTATCACTATCACCTCCTTCCTTCCCTCACCTATAACTTATCTTTTCCACAGCCTCAACCCATCACCCAGTTTCGTTTAACCCCCTTTTCCCTCCCCAGTCCTGAAGAAAGGTCCTGCCTGAAACGTCGACTCCTTTGCTAAACGGATGTTGCCTGGCTTACTGTGCATTTTCCACCACCATGCTTTGCCTACACTGAATTATCAAACATCTGCAGATCCCATTATCTTTTAGGTACAATTCCCAGTTAACATAACCATGTCGTTGTCTGTTATAACCGCACATAGTCTTAGGGATATTTTCTTCTCAGATCATGGAAGATAAAAGTTCTCTCAATGTCTTCCTAATATTGCAGTGCCTGATCAGTAGATACCGAACGTTTGTTTCAATTTAGAAACGTAGAAACATTCTGATAAACCTCTGGCATTGCTCCCATATCCAAGACAGATTGAATGTTTACACATGATTGTTCTACCAGACCCAACATTTGTTCCCTCAGTCACCCCCACATATCCCATCCAGAATGTGTAAATTTTAATCAGATTTTTGAATTGTTATAAAAAAGTATTGAATTGAAATGGGTTAACAGGAGTTATCTGTTCAGAGACTGTGATTGATGTCAGTCTCCGTGCATCCTAAATGTGTCACTGGAGGGCTTTCGTCTTCTATTAATTCGGGACTAGGTTCAATGTGTTATCCCACAGTATCAGCGGTAGCATCACCGACAGCACTAACAGGCATCAGCAGACCCAGACAGAGGGGGAGGAGAGCTCACAATCTGAGAACATTAGACTGGAATGTTCCAACAATGGATCAGAATCTGAGAACATTAGCCTGGAATGTTCCAACAATGGACAGGAGTTTATCCGGGAGTCTTTACTGGCTTTGTCAACCTTGGATCACTTTAGCATTTCGAATCTCTGATGTATTGTTGGTTATTCAAGCTAGTTACTATCCCATCCTCGCTATAGTTGGTGTTCCTGGTAAGTCATTCTATGTGGTCATTGAGCCAGGTTGGACTGAATTGCTGCTCATGTTAAGTGTGTACAAGAAAACTTTCTGATTCAGTATGTGGATGAACCTACTAGAGCAGGTGCAAAACTTGACCTACTCTGGGGAAATAAGGCAGGGCAGGTGACTGAGGTGTCAGTGGAGATGCACTTTGGGGCCAGCTACCATAATTCTATTAGATTTAAAATAATGACGGAAAAGGATAGACCAGATCTAAAAGTTGAAGTTCTAAATTGGAGAAAGGCAAATTTTGACGGTATTTGGCAAGAACCTTCAAAAGCTGATTGCGGACAGATGTTCACAGGTAAACGGACGGCTGGAAAATGGGAAGACTTCAGAAATGAGATAACAAGAATCCAGAGAAAGTATATTCCTGTTAGGACGAAAGGAAAGGCTGGTAGGCATAGGGAATGCTAGCTAACTAAAGGGTTTGATTAATAGAAAGAAGGAAGCATATGTCAGGTATAGACAGGATAGATTGAGCGAATCCTGAGATGAGTATAAAGGCAGTAGGAGCATACTTAAGAGGGAAATCAGGAGGGCAAATACGGGACATGAGATAGCTTTAGCAAGTAGAATTACGGAGAATCCAAAGGGTTTTTACAAATACATTAATACAAAATCATAATTAGGGAGAGAATAGAGCCCCTCAAACATCAGCAAGGCAGCCTTCGTGTTGAGCCACAGAAAATGGGGGAGATAATAAACGAGTATTTTGCATCAGTAATTACTGTGGAAACGGATATGAAAGGGATAGAATGTTAGGAAATAGATGGTTACACGTTGAAAAATGTCCATATTACAGAGGATGAAGTGCTGGATGTCTTGATACGGGACCTGAAAGGTGTACCCTAGAACTCTGTGAGAAGCTGGAGAAGTGATTGCTGAGACATTTGTACCATTGATAGTCACAGGAGAGGTGACAGAGGAGTATGGCAAACGTGGTGCCACTGTTTAAGAAGGGTGGTACGGACAAGCCAGGGAACTATAGGCCAGTGAGCCTGACGTCGGTGGTGGGCAAGTTGTTGAACGGAATCCTGAAGGACAGGATGCACATGCATGTGGAAAGACAAGGACTGATTAGGGATAGTCAACATGGCTTTGTGCGTGGGAAATCATATCTCACAAACTTGATTGAGTTTTTTGAAGAAGTAACGAAGATGGCAGAGCGGTAGATGTGATCTATATGGACTTCAGTAATATATTCGACAAAATTCTCCATGGGTGACTGGTTAGCAAGTGTAGATCTCATGGAATACAGGGACAACCAGCCATTTGGATACAGAACTGGCTCAAAGATTGAAGACAGAGGGTGGAGGTGGAGGGTTGTTTTTCAGACTGGAGGCCTGTGACCAGTGGAGTACCACAAGGATCAGTGCTGGGTCCTAATTTCTTTTTTGTCATTGACATAAATGATTTGGATGCGAGCGTAAAAGGTACAGTTAGTAAGTTTGCAGTTGACAACAAAATTGGAGGTGTAGTGGACAGCGAAGAAGGTTACCTCAGAGTACAACAGGATCTGGACCAGATGGGCCAATGTGCTGAGAAGTGGCAGATGGGGTGTAATTCAGGTAAATGCGAGGTGCTGCATTTAGGGAAAGTAAATTTTAGCAGGACTTATACACTTAATGGCCGGGTCCTGAGGGGTGTTGCCGAACAAAGAGACCTTTGAGTGCAGTTTCATGGCTCCTTTGAAGTGGAGTCACAGGTAGATAGGACAGTTAAGGCCACTTTTGGTTTGCTTTCCATTATTGGTCAGCGTATTGAGTATTGGAGTTGGGAGGTCATGTTGCGGCTGTACGGGACATTGGTTAGGCCACTGTTGGGATATTGTGTGGAATTCTGGTCTCCTTCCTATCGGAAATATGTTGTGAAAATTGAAAGGGTTCAGGAAAGATTTACAAGGATATTGACAGGGTTCGAGGATTTGAGATACAGGGAGAGGCTGAACAGGCTGGGGTTGTTTTCCCTTGAGCGTTTTCCCTGGGGTCGGGGAGTCCAGAACAAAGGGCATAGGTTTAGGGTGAGAGGAGAAAGCTATTGGGTCACACGGTGGCACAGTGGTTAGCAATACTGCTTCACAACGCCTCAGGCTGTGTGGACTCTCTGTGTGGAGTTTGCATATTCTCCCCATGTCTGTGTGGGTTTCTTGCCACAATCCAAACTGTGCAGGTTAGGTGAATTGGTCATCCAAAATTGCCCGTAGTGTTAGGTTAAGGAGTCAATGCAAGGGAATGGGTCTGGGTGGGTTGTGCTTTAGCGGGTCGGTGTGGACTTGTTTCCATGCTTTCAGTAATCTAAACGTAAAAGAGACCTAAGGGGCAACTTTTTCACACAGACGGTGGTACGTGTATGGAATGAGCTGCCAGAGGATGTGGTGGAGGCTGGTACAATTGCAGCATTTAAAAGGCACTTGGATGGTTATATAAATAGTAAGGATTTGGAGGGATATGGGCTGGGTACGAGCAGGTGAGACTAGATTGGGTTGGGAAATCTGCTAGACATGGAAGGATTGGACTGAAGGGTCTTTTCCCATGTTGTACATCTCTATGACTCTATAACCCACACAGTGAGTTCGTAAATGCAATTAGTGTAAATGGTATTTGGAGGAATACGTGTAATTGGGAAGTTAAAGTTAGTTGGAGTTTGTTAAAGAGAATCAGAATGTAGAGGTAAAGAAGTCGCATAGTGTTGGTGAGAACGTACCTGAGGTATTGAGTGCAGTTTTGGTTAGCTTATCTAAGAAAGATTACGCTGATCACAGAGGACGTGAAATGGACATTCACCAGATTAATTCCTGAGATGACAAGATTTTCTGATGGGGAGATTTTTCTTGCGACCTCTCCAGTTTCAAAGCATGAGAGGTGATTGCAATGAAATTTCAAACATCTATGACACATGTGATGAGGTGGAAATAAATAGGATGTTTCTTAGCTGTCTACTCTATATTTAAGACAAATAATGACAGGATAAGGGATATACCATTTACGACTGTAATAAGGAGGAAATTCTCCCTTGGAGGGGACTGACTAGCACAGGGGCAGGGCAAGATCAAGGAGAATCCCCAGATATTCTTCACGTATATCAAGTGGAACAGAATAACCAGGGAACATGTAGGGCCTATTAGTGACTTGCCAAGTTGCATCCCAACTCAACTTCATGGTAGAAGGGTGTTTGTGTGACTGGATCCCAATTTCCCCTGGTGTACATTATCATTTGTGGTATTCATAAGTGATGTGAATGTGAAGTGGGTATGGGGAGTGTGATAAGTAAGTTTGTGTTTGACACAAAGATTGGCCGGATGGTTTGCAGTGAGGAGGAAGGTCTTATTTTACAGGAAGATACAGATGGAATGGTCAGATGGTCAGATCAATGGCAGATGTAATGCAACCCTGATAAATATGAGGTGATACACTTTGGAAGAAGGAACCAGACAGGGGAGGACTCAAAGAATGGCATCACACTAGGAAGGTCAGAGCGTGCTTCTCCACACATCCCTGAATGTGACTGGATATGATAATTGATGAGTTCAGCATGACTGTAGATAAAGCCTTTATTCATTGACCCAAAGATTATACGAGTGTTATGTAGCATTTTGGTAAGGCCAAGTGAAATGTTGTGTGCAGTTCTGGGAGCCACATTACAGGATGGATGTGATTGGACTGGATGAGGTGCAGAAGGGATTCAACAGGATGTTCCCTGGGATGGACCATGTGAGCTGTGGAGGGAGGCTGGGTAAGCTCGAGTTATTTATTTTGGAGCAGAGGAAGTTGAGTGGGTACGTAATTCAGCATTAAGATTACAAGGGGCATGGACAGGGTGAATAGACAACAGCTGTTCTTTTTAGTCAAAGTTTCAGCTTCCTTACAGTCAGAAACCAGGGAATGGAGAATGGAGAACAGAGAAACATGACACAACTACTTCACTTCTGTCTTCACAGAAAAATACATAAACAAAGCCTTCCCAGCAATAGGAGAAAACCGGAGTCTGGTGAGAAAATGATGTAGAATTAAATTAGTAAATAAACTAATCTGGAGTAATTACTGGAGCTGAAAATAATGGGCATAGGAAAAAATCAACACACATTGATGAAATGAGAAACATATTTGAGAAACTGACTGATAGATTAATTACAGAAAAAAACAATAGAGGCACTGAACTTGGATTTTCAGCAAGAATTTTAATAGAGTCCCAAGGGTGCAAAGTAAAAGCACATGGGATAGGGGGTAATATATGAACATGATGTTAAAATGGGAGTGTTGACAGGAAACAATGAGTAGGAATAATTGGATGGTTTACAGTTTGGAAGGCTCGAGAGGCATCGCAATGATAGGTGCTGGGACGTCAGATATTCACAATACATCCCAAACATCTCGTTGAGGGAATCAAATGCAAAGTTTCCAAGTCTGCTGAGGGAACAAGGATTTTGAAAAGTGAGGAGGATGTGAAACAAACTTCAAGGTGATTGAGGCAAATGGAGTGAATGAGTAAATATGTGGCAGATGAAGGCAGTGTGGATAGATGTGATGTTGTCTACTTTGTTGGGAAACATTAAAATTCCAGCCAACCATTGGAAAAGGGAGTGGTTGAGAAATGTCGATCTATGAAGGGAACTGCACTTTTCTTCTGTAATTGTTTGGACAGACATCTGAGTTCCATGCAGGGCAGTGGGTTCTGAAGATTGAAGCCAATACTGGGAATACATTGGCACACCGACCAGTTTACGCAGACCCATCATGTGGGGAGCTGTAACATTGAAAAGGATATGGGATTTCCCTGTACACCAGTCACTGAAAGCAAGATTGCCGGAGCAGAAAGAAGTCAGGAAGATAAATGGGGGTTGACCCTCATTTCAGGTGGATTTGAATCCAGGAGTAAGGGTGTCTCAGTGCAGCTGTACAGGGCCTTGGTGAGACCCCATCTTGAACATTGTGCAGTATTGTGTGTTGTTTTGGTCTCCGTACCTAATAAAGGACAAACCTGACATTGAGGGAGTGCAGCGAAGGCTGACCAGACTGATCTCTGGGATGACAGACCTTTTGTGGAGCAGGGTTTGGGGCGATTGAGCCTGTATTCCATGGGGTTTAGGAAAATGAGTGGCGATCTCAGTGAGATATATAAAACACTGACAGGTTTAGGTAGATTGGAAGCAGTGATGATAATTCCCCTGGCTCGGACGTCTAAAACAAGAGGCCACACTATTAGGTACAGACAGGTCACATTGCATTTAGATACGAAGAAATGTCTGCACTCAGAGAGTGGTGAACCTTGGAATTCTCTCTCTCATAAGGCTGTGGAAGACAAGGCACTCAGGAATAATAAGGATGTCTAGACACCGAAAGGATGGGGGAGAATGCAGGAGTATGGTGTAGAAGTAAAGGGTCGGCCAACATTATATTGAATTGGATAGCAAACTCGACAGACCAAGGGCACTACCGCAATTCCTATTTTATAGCTTCACAAGGTTAATCACATGAAGGGATGTGTACAGTGTGTGGGGAAAGTGCATTGAGGAGATGTTCAGACATTAACTAGAATGGGGAAAGCTCAATGTGCTGTATGGCCTATTATATTCCCGATGTTTCTGTGCAGTTTGTGGGAAAGTTCTGTAAATATTGTCACAAGTTCACAAATGTTAGGAAGGACGTCTCTGCAGGGTTAACAGGACTGTCTTTCCAATTCCCTTTTCTATAATAAGGCTGGGGCTGGGTGTTCTATCAGGTGTTACCCTTTAAGACGTCGGAGAAGTTTGATACAATAGAGTGTCTTGCTTGGCCTTTTCAGAGAGCATTGAAGAGTTTATCACATGTCTGTGTGTCTGGAGTCACTTTTAGGCCAGACCAGGAAAGCACGGGAGATTCACTTCCTGAAAGTACATTGGAAAAGCAAATTGGTGTTTACGATCAACATTGACATCAACGTCACTGTTACTGACACCAGATTTGAGATCTCGATGTTTTATTAATTGTTCTTAACTTCCATTAGCTGCCAGAGCATTATCCTGGTCTGGATTATTCATCCAGTGTATTTTCCAAAACAGCACCATCTCCAAATGGGGGGCTATCAGAAACCACACAGAGCAAGTTATGTCTGTGCTGCTTGACAGCTCTATGAAAAGTCAAGGCCGATTGCCTTTGTCGTATCTACTGTGTTCAGCTGTTTCTTCATGTCACGTGCAGCAAATCGAATTGGTTGAAGACTGGCATCTGTGATTTTGTGGGCATCATGATGACGGTGAGTTGAATCGTCGACTCATCACTCCTGGCTAGAATGGTACAGATACTATTTCCTTGTTTTTTACACTGACGTGCAGAGCTGATCCATTAATAGAATGGGAATAATTGTGGAGCCCTCTCCATCAGTTAGTTGTTTAATCGTCTATCACGATTTTTGGCCGGATGTGGCAGGCTGCAGAGTTCCATCTGGGTGTATTGACCTTATGACAATTTCTCTCTCTCTCTATCATTAGATTTGGTTTCATTTGATTTGATAGGAGTCATTGTCGCATGTATCTAAGTAGAGTGAAACTCTTTGTTTATACACAGTTCTGGCAGATCATTGTGAGAGTTGGAGCTGCCTTTTTTTAAGAGACATGGAGTGGCCGAAATTTAAAAGTCTACTTCAACTGTCTGTTTTTGAAGACCCACAAAATAGCCAGAAATTAAAACAGATTGCTTCAGCATTAGTGAAAAAAAGGGAATTGAGAATGGCATTATTCCAAGGCAAAAGAAAGGATAATCTGATTTGCAAGATTCTGAAACATGCCAACATAGTGGTAAAGAAGGTTCTTTTTTTAAAAAAAATGATGATTTGTAACAGAACACGGATGAAATAATGTAATTGTAGTACAAAACCTTTGAAGAATCACTACAAAAGGTTACTTATTCTGATCTCAGTAAGGATTCTTTTCATCCACAAAAACAGCAACTCAAGTTATCTTTCAGAAGCTAGCTGCGCCTTTGAAACTAATTACAATAGTAATAAGTTCTAGTTAAACATTTAGTAAATAATTATGGGCACAGATTTTAACGTAATTATAAAACCTTAAAGAGATGCCTGCATGTCTTGTCTAATTCGCTGAGAAAAATGTTAACAGTAGAAATAATAATGATATTCCGAATTTCGTAACAGAATCAACTTTGTTATGTAAAATGTGACCACGGAATTTGATAAGAGATAGCCTGCGCATTGGAGAATAGAATTCATGCAATCCTTCAAGATAAACAATGAGGGGTATGACTAAAAAGAGCCCATCCACTAACTTTGGAATGCATTATAGAAAGATTCGAGGAGAAAGTGAGGTCTGCAGATGCTGGATATCAAAGTTGAAACTTTATTGCTGGAACAGCACAGCAGGTCAGGCAGCATCCTGGGAACAGGAGATTCGACGTTTCGGGCACAGGCCCTGAAGAAGGGCCTGTGCCCGAAACGTCGAATCTCCTGTTCCCTGGATGCTGCCTGACCTGCTGTGCTGTTCCAGCAATAAAGTTTCAACATTATAGAAAAATCCCAAGGACTAGAGATAACAAAAATCGTTAAACATCCGAAAAAAAAGAAGCTCGGACTGTGCATGCGAGTGTCCATCATTGATCAATTGTTTTACAAGATTGGTTCTGCAGAAGGGGTGTGGAGGGGACACTGACAAAGTTGTGTACGATCATTGCAACACAGAACGTATAAAAATACTGTCTTTTTACTGTAAAATCGAAGTGTGTCATTGATTTGCCTTCTGATCTGAGCTGAAGATTAAGGAAACGAATGTCTTCCCATGTCAAAGCCAGATTCGAGGAATATCCTTTGGTATTCTCCCAGCATTAACCAGGTTTTGCTTGAATTAAAGTTCATTCCGTACCTGTGTCCTGTCTGCCTCCAGAGTCTTTGATCCTAGCTGGGGAATGTCGCTCCTACAATAAGCAAGGACATATAAATCATAGGGTAAAGGAAAAACTTAGACTGAGGCATACAGGCTACACCAGAAAGGACATGCAATAGACAGTTAAACAGAGTCCAAAAGGCCAAGTGATTTTTTTTCCTCTACAGTGAGAAGTGATTTAATTTAAATAGACTGAGTGAACAGCAGCAGAAACTGAGAACCCCCTCAATACTGAAATACAGCGCCAGAGAATCTCAATGATATGGATCACTGACAGAGGGGAAATCAGCATCTCAGCTATGGGCCAAATGGTGATTGAAAAAGATTGCACACCACTTCCCTGGTTTTCTAATACACATTTCAATTTATGGAGCTCAATATCGTGAGTGTGTCTTATTTCTTATTTTCCAAAGTTTAGCATGGACAGAAAATCATTTTGTCGCCGTATTTTGTGTTCAATAAACAAATTTTACTCCTCATTCCTCACTTTAGATGTATCCTTGAATCTGTTCTTCATATGAGTTATGAAGGGTAACATTCCAATACTGATGACTGAGGAATATTATTTTCCATCCCTCCAGTCTGAACTGCCATAACCCACAATTCTCCCTGTTTTCTGTCTCCTCCACAATACCATAATCACAGTGTAATTGAAGTCCAGTAAATGACATTTCATCACAGTTCACTAACATCGATAACATTAATAGCACAGGCCTCATCTGCCTCTCTCTGAATCTGGAATAACAATCTGAATTGCATTTGTCACGTTCAATTCTTTGTTAACATATCCATGCCATTTGTCTGTTATAACCCCATGTTTCTCAGACGCACATTCGCCTCAGATCATGAACTATAAAAATTGTCTCAGTGTTTAATTGAAATTATGATGCTTGATCAATAGTTCCAGGATGTATGTTTCCATTTATAATCAGAGACGCATGCTTCCGTTCTGATTAACTTATGGCATTTCTCCTGCATCCAAGACAGATTGAATGGTTACACTCAATTGATCTACGAGCCTCAAGATTTGTTCCATCAGTCGCCCTCACATAGCCCATCCAGAAAATGACAGTTTGAATCATTGTTTTGAATTTGAATAGAACAATATTGAATTGAAAGGCGTTGGCTGGAGCTATTTGTTTAGTGGCTGTTATTGATGTCAGTCTCCGTGGATCCGAGATGTGTCACTGGAGGGTTTGCCTCTTCTATTAATTAAGGACTCGGTTCAATGTGTTATCCCAGTATTGGCGGGAGCATCAATGACTGGACGAACAGGGATCAGTAGCTCGAGAGACAGGGGAGGAGAGATCAGAATCTGAGAACATTAGACTGGAATGTTCCATTAATGGATCAGAATCTGTGAACTTTAGACTGGAATATTACAACAGACAGGGGTTTATCCTTGCGTCTTTACTGCCTTTCTCAGACATTCCATCTGACCATTAAGCTGAGTTGAACTGAATTGCAGTTCATATTCAAATTTTAAAATTTGGAAGTCATCATTTTCAGATCCTGTCAAAAATTTCACACCTTACTGATTATAACTAGCAAATTACTATTCACAACTTACTCAACAATACGCGAGGAGAAACTAGACTGTTCCTAATCTCCATTATCTTTTTTCTTCATTCATATTTACATTTCTGCATATTCTCCCCACTCACCATCCTGCCCAAGGCCACTATCAGGATATTTCAGTCTCCTTCTCAGCCTCAATGCAACTGCTGAATAATCCATCGTTTGTGCCTTTGGTAGATCCAGATATAACCGTTTTAAGTCCCTTCTAACTATGCTTACGTCACAAAATATTTGCACTTGAGATGGTTAGTTTGTCTTCTCCACAGAATCTGTCAGATGGGCAGACAGTGCAAGGTGGTCAAGTCATTGACTCATAATCAAACGGCACAGAATAATAATCTTTTGGTGTCTCATGAAGGAAGTTCATGGAATGCACTGAAATCAACACCACTGGTTTTCAACAGAAGCATATCTGTTCGCCTCATGTCCTTTAGAGAAGGCAACGGGTTATCCTTTCATGTTCAGGTCTCTGTGTGACTGCAAACCCACAGCATTGTGTGTAACTCTTTATTACCCTGTGCAACAGCTGAATCAGCCACTCAGTTCAAGATCAGCATAACATGCTGGCCTGACTAGAGCTGCACACATCCCGTGAGGGAAGAACAAAAGGAAAGATAGCTCCCTTTCTCTGCCTGATTTCCACGTTCCTGTAAGTCATTTCCATTCAGGTAGGTGACCATTCCCTGTTTCAAGTGAATTCTTTCTGATTGAGTGTCCCTCTGAAAGTGATATACATCTCCATCGACACCTTTGGTGTTGATTGACGCACAGATGTAAGAAACTTCAAAATTCCACATCATTCGCAGTGCAGAGAGAAGGAATGGCTTTTTTTATACCACAGGAAAGAAGCTGAGACAGCTAAGTGAGGGAATAGAATTATTGTGATCAACCGTAGAGTGTTGTTGAGATAGCATTTGGAATATTGTGCACAGATTTTCTCTCCTTTCTCAGGAATAATCCTCTTGGCAGAAAGAGTATAAAGGAGTTTCACCAGACTAATTTTTGGGATGATTGTACCATCGGGAGTGCATGAGGCTTAATCTGTTGCGCTTTGAAGAATAAGAGGTGATTGCATTGAAACTTAATCTGATGGACAGTCACTCATTATATTCCAAATAGAACTATTACGGTGATAAATTCCATGTTTTTATTTACTTGATTTACATGATTCTCGAATGCTTAAAAGACTCTGAGAACGTTCCGCTCACTCCACGCCATTCCCCATTTCGATTGAGAGAGAGAGAGCCAGTATTTAACGACACTCTTCCAACATTAATTCAGTGCATTTGGTGTGTGATCATACATAGAACTTCACGTTATCCACCATCGCGACAGGAGCCACACACCTTCATTCTAAATCATTCTATCCCCACCAGCTTCTGACCCCCACGGATGATTTCCACATATCCATGTAACCAGCTTGAGGTGCTGAATGAGCTCCTCTTTTAACTTTGGAAATGTGCAGTGCCTGGCAGCACTGTTACATGAATGTTACCGACACTTTAACAGTACAAACGTGAATTTTGTTTTGGTCTTGCTGAATATGGACACAGACTCGTTCAGGAGCTGAGTGGGGAAAGAATGTTCTGAATATTGTGTGATCTTCAGTGATCACTCCGCTTCTGATCTTGGGATAGATGGGGGGCGCCGGGAATGGGGGCACATAGACGTTGACGAAGGAGTTGAAGATATTTGTGATGAGGAAGTTAATCTGGGGATCTCCTGAAGCGATGTCCCGGCACTGAGAGGATTGTCGGCCACCGACCACAAACATCTTCCTTCGTGCTCTGAAAGACCCCAACCAATGAGGAGTTTAGACCTGATTCTCATTAAGCTCAAATAAGTAGGTGGTCCCGATGACATCCTCAGTCAACTACTGCCTTGATATCAAGGCCATTCACTCTTTCCTGAGTCCTTGTGTTCACCTCTTGTTCATATCAATAGGTGACGGTGTATGTGTAGAGAGTGTTTTCCTCTCACAGAGAGTAATCAATGTCAGGACTTATCTGGACTAGAGAGTTAGGGGAGCTACATCACTGTAAGTACTTAAAGAGGTGGTGCATGAATCTTTGATCTGTCAGAGAGCTGAGGAGTGTGAAGAACTGGGCATTAAGGAGGAGTTAATGCTAGCAGTAGATCAGCCATGATTGTATACAATGGCTTGACCGTCCGAATGACCTATTCCTGTTCCTTATGTTTTCATTTTCTGTAATTTCAAAGTAAACGGCTGTAATTTTCCTGGATGTACTGTTATTGTATGTTGTAATCAGAGAGACCAAAGCATTTTTGAGTAATCTCTGAGTGAGGTATGGAGCTTTATTCATAACGAATCCTGGTCTAGACCAAGACCAACAAATTAAGCACAAGTTGCAGAGAGGCGGCACTCTGTAAACAGACCAGAGGCGTCTTTCAAAACCAGTCTGAATTTCCAAATAACATTTTCCAATTCGTACCAATCTGTGCGTGACAGTTGTGAGGGATTAAATGAAATCCTGTGTTACTGTGGACCAGGTATTTGGAGCAAGTAGCCCCCATCTGCACCTTACAGGAGCTGTGAGAGGCTGAATGCACCATAGTAACACGGGACTGTGGAGCAAGAGTGGGTCATCAGACACTTTGTCACGGCTCTACCATGCACTATGATCTGATTAAGGTCTCAGCAGCACTTTTCTGTCAGTGTACCATTTCCCTTCATTCATTTGTCTTTCAAATGTCTTACATAGATAATTTTGAACAAATAGAAATATCCAGGCATCACAATCTTCTGTGGAAGGGAATTTACACTTTACAACACTTTGAGAATATCTTGTTCGTGGTCTGACCAATGTTGGAGGGTCACTCATGTCTTTTCCCACTCCTCTATTGGTGAAAGCAAATTTTAAATGTAACCAGTTGAGTGCTGTGTCCAATGATATAGGTATCGGACTGTGTAATTTTCTCGAAAAATCTGAGACACAGAAAGTTTAACTGTGGACAAATGGTAAAATGATAGAGTGTCTCAAATATTACTCTGACTTTGGACTTATTCTGCTCACAGAAATATCTGGGAATGCGGATTTCTTCCTGGAACAGTTGGATTTGACTGAATTCCCTTTATTTCGAGGTGTACAGAGATTCCTATGAATCCTCATCAGGAATCCTCCGCGAGTGATAAAGATGACTCAAGATTTTTGTGTTCTCACACCTTGCTTTCAGGCAGAACAAAATAAGAGAGAGAGAGAGACCAATTGGCTGCTGCTTCTGAAGCAAGTAATATTTGTCTCCGTCTCTGTGTGGAAAAATCCAAGAATGTCAACTGTACACCAAACTGGAGCATGTGCACTCTCCATGTACATTCTCTGGAATGGGTGATAATAGTCTGTATGCTGTATGCAGCATCATTGTTGTTGTTGTGCACAGTGCCTTGCATTAGCAAAAGAAAATAGTGTGCCGTTTTGTGATTTGATGAGATGTTTATATGCATCTGCGTAATTTTTAAAAATGGGTTAATATCTTCATAATATTTGTGTTAATACCAATGCATCTCATTCAAAAAAATATTATCTAGCAAGAGAAAATATGTATCCAGCTGAAAGACTTCTCTGAAAATCGTGGTTCAATAGGATTTCTCATCTTAGATCTAAACAGATAATCTCCGATAACAGAAGGCCTTTATTTCAGGAATGAGTAAAGGGAAGCATCTTTGAACATCTCTGAAAGGAATTCTATCCGGTTTTTAGTTTAGAGGATCAGACCTGCACCCAATGTATCTGATGTGGTCTCAGCAATGCCCTGTACAGATACAGTGAAATATTCCTAATTAAACCCAGTACCCGTTGCTACAAACAACATCACTCCACTTACCTTCAGCACACTTGCTGCATCTGCAGACAGACTTCATATGATTCATGTACCAAGAACATGAAAAACATCTGCAATCTCTCTCCATTTAAATTGTTCCCGACTGCAATAGACAACTCACATTATGTTATTACTGCTGAGGGTATGCTCACTAACCTTCCCTGTCTACATCATAATGCAGATTCACTACCTCCATTTGAAGATCTCTTGAATGATCATTTTGGTGTACGAGGTAGTTCAGCTTTGATCTATTCAGTCCCTTCATGCAGATATTTTACATAGATTATTGATCATTGATGACTCTAAAGTGATTTCTGAGTCAAAACTAGTTACAGATTTCTTTTAAAAAAAGATCATATATCTCGACTGTCTATTTCCTGTTAGTGACAGCATCCCTGTTCCTGTGCAGCTGTTCAGGCGGGTTGAATGGCCTCGTCCTGGGCTGTGTAATGTACTCAACGAGCTGAATTACTTCATCCTATATTCCTGTGTAATTCTTTGGACGGGCAGAATGGTCTCCTCCCGTCTCATTGTAACGATCTGGGCTGAATGGGATGGTCCTCTACCCTGTAATCGCATTGAGGGGTGGATTGAGGAAACAACACATGGGGTAGGGGCAGCAGTATATCTCTAGAACAGCCGGGAGCGTGCATTGAGGGAACAACACATGGGATAGGGGCAGCAGCATATCTCTGTACAGCCTCGAGGGATGGATTGAGGTAACAACTCATGGGATAGGGGCAGCAGTATATATCTGTAACAGCCTCGAGGGGTGGATTGAGGGAACAACAGAAAGGGTAGGGGCAGCAGTATATCTCTGTAACTGCGTCGAGGGGTGGATTGAGGGAACAACACATTGGAAAGGGCAGCAGTTGGCCATTTAGCGGCACCATTCAGAATGATCATGGCTGAACCGAGTGTGTCTGACCATCCGTCTCCTATCTGTTCCCAATAAACATTGACTCACCTTTCCGGCAAAGATCAGTCAAGTTCAAACTAAAATACCTTAATTAACCGAGTCTTCACTGCTCCCTGAGGATGGCGACACCACAGATAGCACAACAGTAAAGGGAAAGGGACATCCTTCTTTCATTGTGGGACACATTTAAAAAAAAACGGTGTTGACCTCACATCAAATCACTGCCCCTTTTCGGATATAATGGTACAATAACCAAGAATCGAAATTAACCATTGTGCCCTCCAATCTTTTCACACATTACCACTGACTGTTTCCAATCAAATATGTTGCTGCTGCTGTCTCAGGAAGAGAATACCTGATAGCATAACACCACACGAGCATTAATAAAGCAGCAGAATTAGACAATTTGGCCTGTCGAGTCTGATATACCATTCAGTCATTTCTAATATGTTCCTCAACATCATTCTCCGACCTTCTCCCTAGAATCCTTTATCTACTTATAATTCAAAAAACTTATTTATTTGTGTCCTAATGGCACTCGCGTCTTTGTCTTAATGTGTATTTAAGTGTGTGTGTCCATGTGCTTGTTATTTTTTGTATTTGCGTGACTATGTCTGTCTTTGTATCTATCTGTCTGTGTGTTTCTATCTATGTTTGTGTCTATTTGTGTGTGACTTTTTATGTCTTTGTGTGCTTCTACGTGTGTGCTTGTTACCTCCTTGTATGCATTGTGTATGTTAGTATATTGGGGTATTTACCAATCCGCCTGTGTATTTCTATGTGCAATCTCTGTGCAATGGGTTATCTGTTCTTCTGCGAGTGAGAGAGATGAGGTTGGAACTGACAGTAGGTTTGAATTGCGGATTGCTCTTCAATGAACACTGCTTCTTATTCGGTTGGTGGGACGTGTTTTGTTTCAGAATCTCCACACAAGGCCACATGGTCCTCTCTGGCTTTCTCCAGAATCCATCCCACATATCAGGGTAGGGGGATGAGGGAACTGATATCCGGCACTCCACCATCCGGCTTGGCCCTTTCTGTCTTATTCAAGGCTGTTTCTCCTGGAATGGGAGAAAGGGAGGGAATGAGTGAGGGTGGGAGTGGATGGACCTGCTGTTAGTACTGGACTAGGTGAGGTGTGACATGGTGAGGTGGCCGGAGGGAGTCTGTCCACATTGTTGTATCCATGTAGTGCTATTAGCGTGCGGGGCCATTGCACCAGGGACAGGAAATGTGGGGGATGGAAGGTGGTGAATTCAACAGTGAGCGTGGTCATGCTTGAGCCTTATTTGGAGATAGAGTGTGAGCCTTGGTCGAGGGTAGGTGTTATAAGAGACATACAGAGCATGTGAGGAAGCAGTGAGAATATAAGGTGACACTTATCCTGACAGAGCGGAATAGATATTGATACTCGTCCTGTATTTCTGGACATGTCTTCAGCTCATCTCAGCATCGTAGTAAGCCTCCCCGAATGTCTTATCCAAGTCTATCACTAATAGCGACACAGGCTGTGTTCCTCAGATTCCACAGAATAAGTTTGGGTGGGTCTTACAAATAGCAAGGAGAAACAGACTTGTGTTATATATCTGAACCAAAACTGTCGCGCAAATATTTTGCATCATATGCTCTGGAAATTATATGTGCAACTATACTCAAAGGGAAGCTATGACATACTGATATTATCGCTGGACTCTTAACCCAGAGACCCAGGTAATGTTCTGGGGACATGGTTTCAAATCCTGCCATGTCAGATTGTGGAATTTGAATTCAATAAGTATCTGGAATCAAGGGTTTATGATGATCAGGAATCCATTCCTGATTGTTGGAAAAACTCATCTGGTTCCTTTAGGGAAGGAAACGGCTGTTCTTATCTAGTCTGGCCTGCATGTCATTCCAGATCCAAGGCAATGCTGTTGACTCTTAAATGCCGTCTGGTATGGCCAGTAAATGCTGGTTATCCAGAGAAGACCTCATCCTGTGAATGAGTAACAAATACTCCTAGGTTCTGCAATAATAATGGATGGTGTCAAGTTGCATCGAAACTGAGTTAACTAAGTGACTGCTAATATTGTGAAAAATAAATTCCTTAAGTGTATATTAGGTAGGTTGAAGAGTATGTTGTGAACCAAACTAGAGAGCAGATCATTTCGGATTTGGTGTGTGATACTGTTTAAGGATGATCAGTCATGATCATATTGAATGGTGGTGCAGGCTCGAAGGGCAGAATGGTCTACTCCAGCACCTATTGTCTTTTGGCTGTGGTGTGGTCGGAAGGACTGATTACTAACCTTACTCTGAAGCAGCATTGAAGGAATAGTGACATTAATATTTTGTATTTTACACGGTGTCTGCATTCAATGTGGAATGTTTGAACATTCTGGTCAAATATCATGGAAGCCCAGAGGCTAGAGTGTCAAGTTCGCTCCAGTGAATTGGGAAAATACATTATAACATTCAGTAGGAGAGCAATGGTTGTTAGACCCATATAGTCTTACAGCACGGAGACAGGCCATTCGGCCCAAACTGGTCCATTCCGAACAAAATGTCCATTCACACTAACCCCATTTCCCTGCCATTTCCCTGTATCCTTCTTATCCTTTCCTACCTGTGAATTTGTCCAAATGTATTTTAAATTTTGTGAACGTACCCGCCTCAACCACTTCTGCTGGCAGCTCATCCCATATGCATACCACCCTGTGTGTAAAAGACATTTCCCCTCAGGTTCCATTTTACTCTTTCCCTCTGACCTGAAATTGATGCCCTTTAGTCCATGATTGCCCATTCCTGGGGAAAAAAAGAATGAGTGCATTGACTCTATTCATGCCTCCCATGATCAGATCTACCTCAGCCTCATGCATTCGAAAGTAAAAACTCCTAGCTTGTTCAACCTCTCACTATAACTCAGACTATTGAGTCTTGACAACATCCTTGTAAATTTCTTCTGCACTCTTTCCAGTTTAATAACATCCGTCCTCGAGTAAAGTGAACAAAACTGAACATGACGCTACAAGTATGGACTCGCCAACATCTTGTATAACTGCAAAATAACTCCCTAATTTCGATACTCGGTGCTCTGACTGATGAAGGCCGGTGAGTCAAATGCCTTTTTCAGTGCCTTGTCTACCTGGGATTCCACTTACAGAAAACCGTGCACCTGAATTCCAAGGTCACTCTGTTCCCCTGCACTCCTTAAGGCCTTGCAATTCACCATGAAGCTCCTGCCTTGATTTGACTTTTTAAAATGCAAGAACTTACACTTATCTGAATTAAACTCCATTTGACATTTCTCGGCCCAATTCCCCACCTGATCAAGGTCCTGCTGTAATTTCTGAGATTTCTGATAACCTCCCTCACTGTCAACGATATCACCTATTTTAGTGTCACCTTGAAACTTACAAATCATGCCTGTACATTTTCATCTAAATCATAGATATGTGTAATATATGAATATATAGTCCCAGCACTGACCGCTGAGGCATTCGACTCATCACAGGCCTCCAGTCTGACAATCATCCTTCCACGATTACCCTCTTCTTCCTATCATCAAGCTAATTTTGGACCTAATTTGCCAATTCCCCCTAAATTCCATGTGATCTAACCTTCCAGAGCAGCGTACCATGTGGAAACTTATTGAAGGCCTTACTGAAATCTATATATACAACCATGCCCTTGCCAAAGTTACTGGTCACTTCATCAAAGCAGTCTAAAAAATTTGTGATCCATAATCCCCTATTCACAAGGCCCTGTCTTTCCAAATGCATATATATCTTCTCCAGCAGAAGCTTCTCAAGTAACTTACCTGCTACAGATTTTAGGTTTACTGGTCTATAGTTCCCAGGTTTTTATTTGTCGCCCTTCGTGAATAACGGCACAGCATTCACTACCCTCCAGTCCTCCAGGACCTCACCCATGGGCTACCGATGATGTAACAGTACCAACCAGGGCCCCCGCTATTTCTTTCCTGTCCTCTTGCAGTGTTCTTGAATATATATGGTCAGGACCAGGAGATTTATAGAAATACTACAAAGTCTGAAAAATATGTCTATTTATTTCAGGTAAAACACCCAAGAGTGAGAAAGTGAGTTAACAATGATGAGCATAATAAATTAAAGATTATATTAATCACAGGAAGTGACTTCAGAAGAATTCCACACAAGAATCCTGAGAATTCTCAGAAATTTACAATCCAGGAAAGGAGGGCCATGAAACGGGTAAGGAAGTCAAAAAGCGAACATACATGCAAACAAACAGGAACACGAAGACTGCATAAATCTATGTTCTATATTTCAAAGGAAAGAGAAAAGCATAGTCAAATGTGGTAATCTTCAATCAGGAGAGACGAGTTTATTGTGGGTAACAGGGAAATGGCCAAGCAAATAACCAGTTACTTTGATTCTGTCTTCATGGAGGAAGATCCAGAAAATACGACGTCATCATATAGGACTTGTTGATCGACAGACATAAAGTCAATTTATATCAGTAACAAGACTCTACATGAACATGGAGCTGGATTGAGCATTGCTTACCTTGACAAACCAGATGTATGTCTTACCAAAATCTTCAGAAATAAACCACTAATAGAAGTATTGTTTGCACTGTCGATGACTGTGTTATAGATGAACGGTAGTGATCCAAGCATCTACAAAGAAAGAAGAGATAGTGTGGAGAACTGCAGACCAATTAACTTGACATTTGTGGGGAAACTGTTGGAGTCTATTATATAGGATGTGATATTCGTTATATAGAAATTAACAGCAACATTGGAGAGAATCAGTATGCATGTCTGAAAGGGAAATCATACTTGACAAGCTTTGGAATTGTTTGAAGTTGATTCTTACAGCACACATAATGGGGAACCAGTACAATTGGCATATTTTAGATTATCAGAAGGCTTTCTATAAGAACTCATATAATGAGTTCGTAAATGCAATGAATGTGAAGGGTATTTGGAGGAATATATGCAAGTGGTAAATTAAAGTTTGGATTGCCTTCTTTTAAGGGAGTCAGAATATGTATATGAAGACATGTTGAAGCAGTTTAACAGAGTGTTGGTGAGTACTGTACCTGGAATATTGAGTTCAGTTTTGGTCACCAAATCTGAGAAAGAATATACTGACCACAGAGAAAGTTCAATGGACATTCTCCAGATTAATCCCTCAGTTGGCGAGATTGCGTGATGAGGAAACTCGGCCTGTGTTCTCTAGAGTTTCAAAGAGTGAGAGGTTGGTCACAGTGAAATTTAGAAAATTCACAAAAAAATTGACAAGTTGGAAATAAACAGAATGTTTTTTTCCGGCTGCCTAATCCAAATTCAAGGGAAATAGTGCCAGGATAAAGGATAGACCATTTAAGACTGCAATAAGGAGGAATTTCTGCACGCTTGGGGACTAACTAACAGAGGGGCATGGAAACCTGCTGCCAGGAATAGATTACGGAGAATTCCCAGATATTCTACAAGTGTGTCCAGCGGAACAGAATGACCAGGGAACAGGTAGGACTCATTAGTGACTTGCCAAATTGCATCCAAATGAAGTTTAGTGGTAAGAGACACAAGGTGGTGGTTGACTCCTTGTGTGACTGGAGGCCAGTGTCCAATGGTATACTACAGGGATCAGTGCTGTGTCCCTTATTATTTGTGATTCGGATGTGCTGGTGTTGGGCTAGGTGGACAATGCTAAAAATCGCATAACACCAGATTATAGTCCAACAGGTTTATTCGGCGGCACTACCTTTCGAAGTGCTGTTTCTTCATCAAAGCGCGCAATCACCTGATTGAGAAGTAGTGCTTCGAAAACTAGTGCCTCCGAACAAACCTGTTGGACTCTAACCTGATATTGTGTGGTTTTCAACTTTAATATTTGTGGTAATCAAAAATGATGTCGCTGTGAATATGGACGAGGGGTGGAGAGTGTGATAAGTAAGTTTGTGTTTGATACGCAGATTGGCCGGTTGGTTGGCAGTGAGGTAGAAGGCCTTAAGTTACGGGAAGATACAGATGGAATGGTCAGCTGGGAAGATCAATGGCAGATGGAATGTAACCCTGATTAATATGAGGTGATGCACTTTGGAAGAAGGAACCAGACGGGGGAGGACTCAATGAATGGCAGCACATTAGGAAGGTCAGAAGGTGCTCTCCACAAATCCCTGAATGTGATTACAGGTTAATACACAATTTGGGAAAGCATGGGGGACTGTAAACATAACCTTGATTCATTGTGACACAGATTATAAGAACTATTCGGAACTTTGGTGATGCCAACATGGAATACTGTGTGTAGTTCTGGGAATCACATTACAGGAAGGATGTGACTGCACTGGAGGGGGTGCAAAGGAGATTCACCAGGATGTTCCATGGGATGGAGCACATAATCTATGGAGAGAGGCTGGATAAGCTTGGGTTGTTTAGTTTGGAGGAGAGGAGGCTGAGGGGGATGCGATTCTGAAGGATAGGATTACGAGGAGCATGGACAGTGTGGATGGACAGCAGCTGTTCCTTTTAGTCAAAGGGCCACACTTTTAAAGTGAAGGGTTTGCGTTTTCGTGAGGATTTGAGGATTGCTTTTCACCCAGAGTGTGTTGGGGTCTGAAATGCTTTTCTTGAGAGGCGAGTTGTCATGGTAACCTCAAAGTCAATTAGAAAATACACGGTCGTGCACTTGAAATGCCTTAACATTCACGGCGACGGTTGTTGTGTCGCAAAGTGTGTCTAATGTAGACCGTGCTGTATTTCTGATACTACAGAGTCTTTGCTTCTGTGATTGTATGGCTGTTGAAGGCCAATCACTGAGTACCTTAAAATAGGAATTGATAAGATTCTGAAGAATATCTTAACAAAGTTTTTTTTTTACGCAGAACCTGTAATATTTTCTGAAAATATGTCAACGGCAAAATTAGGGGAAAAATGTGCACCTTTCCTACAGTTTGATACCAGATAATTGAGGACCGGAAAATAGCAGAACTATGGGGCAAATACATCAGTTATGCCTTCACAGAAGAAAGCAAAACAAAAAAGAAAACTTCCAAGCAATACGAGAAAACTTTAGTCTGCTGAGAAAAAGGGAATAGAATTAAATTATCAACTAAACAGTACAGACGAAATATCGGACTGAAATTAATGGGCATAGACAAAGTCAACAGAGATTCATGAAATAGGAATCATATTTGAGTAAGTGGCTTTTAGCAAAATTATGTAGAAGCTATCAATGCAATACGAGTGGAATTTCAGAAAGATTTTTGATAAATCCCCAAGCCTATTGTGCAAGTTTGAATCCTGTGGGATTGGGGCTAATACATGGACATGGTTCTCGAAGGACAGAGCTGGCAGGAAACAGTGAGTAGGAATAAAACAACTTTTTTTTAATGGAAGGCTCAGAGTATACAGCAAGTATCGTGGCTTGGGAGCCAGCTATTGCCAATACACATCATATATTTGGTTGAGTGTCTCAAATGCAATATTCCCAAGTTTGCTGATAGCATTAAACAACATCAGCTTGTGAGTGGGTGAGGAGGATGTAAACAAAAGCTCCAAGGTGACTGAGATAACTGAAATGACTGGGCAAATACGTGGCGGATGGAGAGCAATGGGAGAGATGAGATGCTGTGTACTTTGATGGGAACAAAAGAGTGGCAGCCTATCATTTGAAAAGGGAGTGGTTGAAAAATGTTGCTCTATAAAGGAACTTAAGCTGTATTTTTGTTTATTTCTGTGCATCGTCCGAATCCATGTAAGGAGTTCTGAATCCAGGAGTCAATACTGGTAATGGCATTGGCACGCTGACCAGTGTATATAGATCCAGCAAGTGGGGAACTGAACAGCAAGTGGGCGGCACGGTGGCACAGTGGTTAGCACTGCTGCCTCACAGCGCCAGTAGACCCGGGTTCAATTCCCGCCTCAGGCGACTGACTGGGTGCAGTTTGCATGTTCTCCCCGTGTCTGCGTGGGTTTCCCGGGGCCTCCGGTTTCCTCCCACAGTCCAAAGATGTGCAGATCAGATGAATTGGCCACGTAGTGTTAGTTAAGGGGTAAATGTAGGGGTTACGTTTCGGCGGGTTGGTGTGGACTTGTTGGGCCGAAGGGCCTGTTTCCACACTGTAATTTAATCTGAATATTCAAAAGAATCTGGATCGCCCTGTACACTAGTCACTGAAAGCAATATTTCAGGAGCAGCAAGTAGGGAAGAAGATAAATTCCAGTGGGATTTGAGTACAGGAGTAAGAGTATTTTACTGCACCTATACAGGGCCTTGGCGAGACTCCATCTAGAACATTGTGCAGCATTGTGTGCAGTTTTGGTCTCTGTTCTCTCAATATCAACCTGATATTGACAGAGGGCAGTAAAGGATGACCAGACTGATCTCTGGGATGACAGACTTGTTATGGGATCTGAGTTTGGGGGTCTAGACTTGTGTTCCATGCGGTTTAGGAAAATGAGTGGAGATCTCAGTGAAATATATAACACTCTGATTGGGCGAGACAGATTGAAAGCAGGGATGGTAATTCCCCTGGCTCGGATGTCTAAAACAAGGGGCCGAAGTATCAGGTACAGACAGGCCGCTTTGCATTGAGGTAAGAATAAATGTCTGCACTCTGAGTCTGGTGAACCAGGGGTACTCTCTCCCAGATCAGGCTGTGGAAGTCATGGCGCTGAATATAAATAAGGATTTCTGGAAATTAAAGGGATAGGGCGAGAGCAGGAGTACGGTGTGAAGATAGCAGGTCAGCTATCAGTCCAATAACACAGTAACTGTGTTTCTGTGCAACACTGTGTTGTCGAAAATCGTGCAATATTAATAATGGGGTGTATGGAAAAAAGAAGGTAAGGGGCGAACCCCCAACAATATCAGTAAAAACCAAAAATTAAGTTTGGTCTAACAACCACACTAGTTGAGTCTAAATAAATCTTTAAATCACATTTTGTAATGGAACAGTGCTATAAATCTAACACTTTCACACTGCAGTCACTCACTGGAGCACTGTACCTTTCACCGGAAAGCACGTGAGGGCTGAATAACCACGTGATGCCGATGGGGAATTCCGGGTCTCCTCAAGATTCTCTCCACAGCTTGAAATAAAGTTCTTTCTCAATGTAGTCTACAATTTCCAGTTTCAGGATCAGTTTCAAGGCCACCTGAGCGTATTGCATTACTGTTTTAGCTGACCACATTGTTTGTACACTTTGCAGAGAGAGGATCCTGAGGAAGGGTTTTGCTGTTCAGCTGGTTCCTGACAAGGAAGCGCGTCACAGTGAATGGGAATTAACTTTATAGAAAAAAGATTCGCGAATCACATTGCAGCCAAATTGTATTTAATCAACACGTGTTATCGGAGAACTGCCTGTATATTGAATGGAGGAGCAAAACTGATGGGCTGAAGGCACTCCAGCAGTTTTCATTTTATGTTTCACAATGTTTAAACATATTAAGGGATATGATTATGTCTGGAGAAAACTGCACTGAGGAGATGTTCGGCCATTAACTAGCACAGGGAAAGCTCAATGTGTTGTATGACCTGCTCCTGTCACAATGTTTCTGTGCAGTGTGTGGGAAAGCTCTGCAAATATTGTCACAAGCTCTCAACTGTTAGGAAAGAGGTCTCTGCAGGGTCGACAGGATTGTGTTTCCCATTCCCTTTTCTACTAACGAGGCTGGGGCCTGGGGTTCGGTACAGGTTTATCATTTAAGACCTCAGTGCAGTTTGATACAATTGAGTGTCTTGTTTGGCCGATTCAGAGATCATTGAAGAGTTTATCACATGTCTCTGTGTCTGGAGTCACTTTTAGGCCAGACCAGGAAAGCACGGGGGATTCACTTCCTGAAAGTACATTGGGGAAGGAAATCGAAGTTTACAACTGATATTGAACACAAGATCACTATTACTGACACCAGATTTTAGATCTTGATATTTTATTAATTGTTTTTAATTTGCACCAGCTGCCAGAGCATTAGCCTGGTCTGGGTTAGTAATCCAGTGACATTTCCACAACAGCACCATCTCCACATGGGGACCTGTCGGAAACCGCACTGAGCTGGTTATTTCTGTGCTGCTTGACAGCTCTGTCAAATTAGGACTCCCACCAATTTAACTGTCGTGATGGGACTGAAGGACTAGTAAAGAGTCAGATTTTTGCAGTAATCCTCCTCTAAGTGGATTGGATATAGTTGAGTAATTTTCCACATTGCTAGGGAGATGTCGGAGTTGGAGCTGGAATGAAACAGCTTCCCCAGGGGCACGGTTGTTGTGCAGCACAAGTCTTCAGTCCTATTGCAGGAATGTTGTCAGGGCCCACTGCCTTAGTCGTATCTACAGTGTCCAGCTGTTTGTTTCATGTCACCTGCAGTGAATTGAATTGGTTGAAGACTGCCATCGGTGATTCTGTGGGCATCATGGTGAGGGTGAGGTGGATAATTGACTCAACACTTCTGGCTAAGTATGGTGCAGATACTGCATCTTTTACACTGACGTACAGGGCTGTTCCATTATTTAGGGTGCGGATATTTGTGGAGTCCTCTCATCCAGAAAGTTGTTCAATTGTCCATCGACATTTATGCATGGATTTGACAGGC
This sequence comes from Chiloscyllium plagiosum, assembly GCF_037043375.1. Classification (NCBI taxonomy): domain Eukaryota; kingdom Metazoa; phylum Chordata; class Chondrichthyes; order Orectolobiformes; family Hemiscylliidae; genus Chiloscyllium; species Chiloscyllium plagiosum. The sequence continues at coordinate 82,535,891 of NW_028270169.1, forward strand.
CGACGGAGCTTAGATCTGATTTGTTAGTCTTGGTATCATTTCTCCCTCTGTAGTAGATGTTAGTCCTGCTGTTTGGAGTGAAACCAGTCAGGTGTGGTCGCACTAATGGGTTGTCATCAGGTTTAGGTGCACGTGATTCCGACCCTGGCATGTTCGCACACACTCGTCACTGAACCATGGATCAGCTTGATGGTAATGGTAGACTGATGAAGTATCGTCGGCAAAATGTTACAGATTGTCATTGAATACAACTCTGCTTCTTCTGCTGTTGATTCTACAGCATCAGATGATAACCCAGTTTTAGCTGCATTATTTACAATTCAATTCAACTGACTGTTCCCCATTTGACACCGAGACCCATTCACCGATCAGCCCTGTACTCAGTGACCTACTCTGGTTTCCAATGTGGAAATACTTCCATTTTCATATTCGCGTTCTGCTGGAGTCTTTCCTTGGTGCCTCGCCTCCATTTTTTTGCATAAATTCAATCCATTTAAGGTACTAATCTGAATCTTCTCCTTTCCATAATGCCATCTTCTGTATTTGAAGTGAGTGTGTTTCCCTCTGTTTTTCTCCCTGACCATGATTCAGAGCTCTGTAGTGTCAGTGATGCCAACCTTATGCAATTTTTGAGTCAATGAACTTGTGCACTATGTGCTATTGTTCAGTTCCCAGTGTACGGCGCTCCATGTTGGACAAGATGTTTTGGCATCTTTGACATACGTCATTGGAAATTGCTCAAAAACAGAAATTGCTGAAGAAATTGCGAAAGGTGTTGCAGCACTTTCTGGAGTGAATGCAGAGTTAAACTTTCAGGTCCAGTTAATCTATAAAGCTACCAGTATCTCCAGAATTTTTTGTACACTTATTTCCAGTGTCCATAGTTATTTGTCGAATTGAATTTTTTTTCTGTGCCTATTCATTTCTGGTGAAACTCAGCAGGTCTGTGAACATCTGCAGAGAAAGAGAAACAGTGTTAGCGTTTCCAGTGTGACACTTCTGCAAAACTGAATACAATTGCAATATCGTCTTTTAATCACTTGCCAGAATTGGGGGATGGGTGGCAGGGAAAGGAGGGTGTGGCAAAAGACAAACAGGCTTTTAGCAGTGGTGAATGAGAAGATTCTGTAAAAGGTGTTTAAATTAAAGTGCAAGTGGGGGAAAGGGGTTCACTCTATTGATTGCAAGATAAAGAAGACACAACCACACACAGTCAAAGGGAGGCGAGGAGGGAGAATGTTGACCATATGGTATTATATAGATATGACCACAGATACGTTTTCACTGTAGTGATCAAAATCCCCTTTAAACAAAGGAATTCAGGTGCTTAACTTCTTATTGGCACTAGTAAGCGTTTTATGTCGCCTTAGTATTGTAACATGGAGAAAAACAAATAACAGTATGAAGATTGGGCTGAGTATTGGTTACCTGTGATGTTTAATATCGCTTCAAATTTGCAATGCTTATCTTTAAATGTTTATTCTTGAAGTTAGTATCAGATGGAGCGTAGAGATTGCGGGCTGACATTGTAGAAGCTTATAAAATCATGAGAGGAATGGATAGGGTGAATAGCCAAGATTTTCCACGGGCTGGGGGAGTTCAAGCATAGAGGGAATGGGTTTAAGGTGTTAGAGGGAATATTTAAAAGGGACGAAGGGAAAACGTTTCTACACAGAGTGTGGTGTAGGTATGGAATGGGCTGCCAGAGGAAGAGTGGTAGATTGCGTGTACAGCTGCAACATTTAACATCATTTGGACAAACATATGACTGGGAAACACTTAGAGGCATATGGGTAAAAGGAAAGCAGATGCGACTAGTATAGGTTGGAAAACTTGTCCAGCATGGACGTTTAGAAAAGCTTCACGCAGAGTCAGTGTGGGTGTGTGAAAGGGAAATGTTATTTTGCCTGTAAAATCATGCAAAGTACTTCTGGAGATGCCTGAAAATGTAACAAGCGGACTTGATAAAGGGGATCTGGTAGACGCAAAACGTTCCAGAGATTTTCCACAAGTATTACAAAATGATAGTTCTTACACAAAACAGAAGCTCTAGGACGTCGGATATTGTATTAACATGGGATGATGATTGGTGAACACAGAAATCAAAGAATCAGGATTCATGGATCTTTATGATAAACGTGTATCTGCTGGAGGACCACAGCTATCAGTCTGATGGCATGAGTTATTTACAATCTATACTGATAGTCTGAAGGAGGGAACTGAGTGCAATATATATCCGAGTTTGTGGATGACGCCCAGCCTGCAATTTCCACGTACATTTCCGCAACTGCACCTAACCATCGGAGTGGCCTTGATCTGCCCCTGTGTAGCAGGTCCGAAGGGCTGAATGGAACATCAGAACACAGGGCTGAGGAACACGAGGGGGCCATTCGGCCCTTTGACACTATTTCACCAGTAAATAAGGTCGTGGCTCATCTCATTGTGGTCCCAGTTGCACTTTGCTCTCCATCCACCATTATCTCTGATTCACCTGTCTATAGGCAAAGCCAGCCTCGGTATAATATAAATATCTGGCCACCCCAAATTCTGGGAAAGTGAATTCCCACTGGAATGAAATACCACTTTGTGATTTTTTTCTCACTCCAGTTGTGCCTGAGGATGGCGGGTGTCACTCTTTCCTTTTCTAGTCCAACTTTTCCACTGCTCACAACAAATTTTAAATGTAACCAGGTTGGTAATATGGCCGATGATAAAGGTCTCAGACTGGGTGAGGTTCAGTGACAGGAACAAGTCAGGCAGATTTCTTAAGTCAGCCACAAGTAACTAAGAGAACTAACGGATGCACATAGTGGATCTGTGGTTAGCACTGCTACCTCCCATCGCCAAAGAGCTGTGTTCAATTCCAACCTCTGGCAACCCTCTATTTGGATTTTGAACATTCTCCCCATGTCTGTATGGGTTTCCTACCAGTGTTCCAGTTTCCTCCCACAGTCCAAAGATATGCAGCTCAGAGTGGATTAGCCATGCTAAATTTCCCATAGTGCCCAGGGATGTGTAGGTTAGATAGGTTAGTGATGGGAAATGCAGGGTTACATGGATAGAGTAGGGTGGCAGGTCCGGGGGAGATACAGTTCTGAGGGTCAATGTGGACTTGATGGACGGAATGTCCTGCTTCAACACTATAGAGATTCTTTAAAAATGACAAGAAGTTTGGACTATACAAACACCCAGTGGGTATCTATCTGTTGCATTCTCCTCTAGGTTTTGTATGTTTCAATAAGATCACCTCTGATTCCATGAGTAACCTGTTAAAGCCTTCATAATATGAGGCCCTCATCCCTGGAATACATGAAGTGAAACATCTCCGAACTGCTTCCAATTTAGTTATATCCTTTCTCAGGTAAGGAGACAAAAATAATCTCATACACAGTTGCGGTTAACTTTTATTTTCTCAGTGGTGAGAGAATTTGGAACTCTCTTCCCCGCAGAGCATTGGAGGCAGAGATATTGAATATGTTTGAGGCACAGACAGAAGTATCAGAAGTAACAACAGAGTCAAGGATTATCGAGGAATTTGGGCGGCATGGTGGCACAGTGGTTAGCACCGCTGCCTCACAGCACCAGAGACCCGGGTTCAATTCCCGCCTCAGGCGACTGTCTGTGTGGAGTTTGCACATTCTCCCCGTGTCTGCGTGGGTTTCCTCCGGGTGCTCCGGTTTCCTCCCACAGTCCAAAGATGTGCAGGTCAGCTGAATTGGCCATGCTAAATTGCCCGTAGTGTTAGGTATAGGGGTAAATGTAGGGGTATGGGTGGGTTGCGCTTCGGCGGGTCGGTGTGGACTTGTTGGGCCGAAGGGCCTGTTTCTACACTGTAAGTAATCTAATCTAAAAAAGAATGGGCAGCAATTTGCAGTGTAGGGGAAAATGTAGACAGTGATACAAAATCACACCGCTCCAGAACATCCAGGAATATAATGCAAACCGAAATGATAATATTAATAAAATGTTAAGGGGGAATCCAAGATAGTAACGATCTGGAAGGTGTGCTTTGTTGGGCTCTGCATCACAGCACGGGCAAAGTGTTCCCTAACCCACTCCATCCCACCAATTTACTTAGAATTCAACCCTAAAAGAGTGATAGAAGCTTTACTGATCCCGGTGGAAATGATAAAACACGGGAAAGGATCGAGTAAGTCCCAACAAGTGGTGCCCCCGTCAGAAGCATCGAGCCTGCCTGAGGCTGCAGCTGCAACCCACTCTGCTCGTTCCATAGACCCAGTGCCTCACCAGGCCTTGGTCACTGAGTTCACCAAGTTATGTGAATTGATTGAAGCCATGATTGAAGAAGAGCTAAGCAGAGGCTAGAACCACTACCACTCTCAGACGCGCTCCAAAAACACGAGCAGCAACTTGACAGCCTTGGAAACAAAATGGACGATGTCAAGCGCCGAACTGCATGACAGAGTCTGCGATAATAAATTCCTCACGAGAGAGGATGCTCACCGTTGAAAAACAGGTTCATATCTTAATTGAACATGATGACGACCTTGGGAACAGGGGCAGGATGAAGAATGTTCACATCGTCGGTCTGCTGGACCAGACAGCAGGTGGTCAGCCAGTGAGGATTTTTTGAGAACTGGCTGCAGCGATTCCTTCACTTCGAAACTGAAGAGGGACGGGTGAAGACTGAGACAGTCCATCGGGTTACGGTGCACAGATCAGGCTCAGAATAGCGCTCTCGCCCTGTCCGCGTGCGGTTACACAGTTATGGGGATAAACAAAGACTAATGGAAGCTTCCAGAACCCAGCGGCAAGATCCAATGCCTTTAATTCACGGGCTCCAGGATTATGTCCTTTCGGAACGTTTCGGCGGCTGTGATTCAGAAAAATATCTTTTGATGATATAGAACATACAACATTACAGCGCAGTACAGGCCCTTCGGCCCTCGATGTTGCGCCAACCTGTCATACCAATCTGAAACCCATCTCACCTACACTATTCCATGTACGTCCATATGCTTGTCCAATGACGACTTAAATGTACTTAAAGTTGGCGAATCAACTACCGTTGCAGGCAAATCATTCCATACCCTTACTACTCTCTGAGTAAAGAAAGTATCTTTGACATCTGTCCCATATCTATGACCCCTCAATTTAAAGCTTTGCCCCCTCATCTTCGCCATCACAATTCTTGGATAAAGGCTCACCCTATCTAACCCTCTGATTATCTTATATGTCTCTATTAAGTCACCTCCCAACCTTCTGCTCTCTAACGTAAACAGCTTCAACTCCCTCAGCCTTTCCTCGTAAAACCTTCCCTCCATACCAGACAACATCCTAGTAAATCTCCTCTGCACCCTTTCCAAACCTTCCACATCCTTTTATAGTGCAGTGACCAGAACTGTACACAGTACTCCAAGTGCGGCCGCACTAGAGTTTTGTACAGCTATAGCATAACTTCATGGTTCCTGAACTTGATCCATCTATTGATAAAAGTTAAAACACTGTATGCCTTCTCAACAACCCTGTCAACCTGGGTGGCGAATTTCAAGCATCTGTGTGCCTGGACACCGAGATGTCTCTGCTCATCTACACTACCAAGGATCTTTCCATTATCCCAGTACTTTGCATTCCGTTTACTTCGACCAAGGTGAATCACCACACACTTGTCCACATTAAACTTCATTTAACACCTCTCAGCCCCGCTCTGCAGTTTATCTATGTCTCTCTGTAACCTATAACATCCTTCGTCACTATCCACAACTCCACCGGCTTTAGTGTCATTTGCAAATTTACTAAGCCACCCTTCTACACACATCGAGGTCGTTTATGAAAATGACGAACAGCAGTGGAGCCAACACCGACCCACTACTAACTTAACTCCAGGATGAACATTTCTCATCAACCACGGCCCTCTGTCTTCTTTCAGCAAGCTAATTACTGATCCGAACTGCTATATCTCCCACAATCCCATTACTCCGCATTTTTTACAATAGCCCACTGTGGGGGACCTTATCGAACACCTTGCTGAAATCCATATACACCACATCAACCGGTTTGCTCTCATCTACCTGTTTGGTCACCTTCATAAAGAACTCAATAAGGTTCGTGAGGCACGACCTACCCTTCACAAAACCGTGCTGACTATCCTTAATCAATTTATTCTTGCCTAGATGATTATAACTCCTATCTCTTATAATCTTTTCCAACACTATATCAACAACTAAAGTAAGGCTCACTGGTCTATAATTACCAGTGTTTTCTCTACTCCCCTTCTTGAACAGGGCAACCATATTTGCTACCCTCCAGTCTTCTGGCATTATTCCAGTAGACAGTGACGATTTAAAGATCAATGCCAAAGGCTCGGCAATCTCCTCCCTGGCTTCCCAGAGGATCCTCAGATAAACCCAATCCGGCCCAGGGGACTTACAGACTTTCACACTCTGCAGGATTTCTAATACCTCCTCCTTGTGAACCTCAATCATAACTAGTCGACTAGCCTGTATCTCAGTAATCTCCTCGACAACATTGTCATTTTCTGGAGTTAATTTTGTTGAAAAAATATTCAGTTAGTGCTTCCCCTATCCCCTCTGACTCCATACACAACTTCCCACTAATATCCTTGATTGGATCTAATCTTATTTTCGTCATTCTTTTATTCCTTAAATATCTATAGAAAGCCTCAGGGTTTATCCTGATTCTATCAACAACTTCTCATGTCTTGTCCTGGCTCTTCTGAGCTCTCACTTTCGGTCTTTCCTGACTACCTTGTAACCCTCAAGCGCCCTAACTGAGCCTTCACATCTCATCCTAAAATATGCCTTCTTCTTCCTCTTGACCAGAGATTCCATTTCCTTCGTAAACTATGGCTCCCGCACTCTACAGCTTCATTCCTGCCTGACAGGTACATACCTATCGAGGACACACAGTAGCTTTTCCTTGAATAAGCTCCATATTTCTAATGTGCCTATCCCCTTCAGTTTTCTTCTCCCACCTATGCTTCCTAAATCGTGCCTAATCGCATCGTAACTACCTCTCCCCCAGCTCTAACTCTTGCCCAGTGGTATACACCTATCCCTTGATATAACTAAAATAAATATACCAGAATTGTGATCGCTGTCACCAAAGTGCTCACCTGATTCCAAGTCTAACACCTCTCAAGAGAAGAGTAAGGGAACTCGGGAATCAGTATTCCCTCTGGTACCCAACGGTTCTCCATATTGAATTTAATGGATCCATGAACTAGTCTGACTCTGCAGAGAAAGCGAAAACTTTGTGGAAATTTTAAATTCCCCTATCGATTTTTTTCGTTTTTTTGTTTTTTTTATTTGTTTAGTTTTGGAAAGTTTTGAGAGCTTGTCAGTTGTAATAGTTTTCAATTGTGCAGTTTTTAAGCTCTTTGAGACTTTGTTTATTAATGATAAGTAATTCGAGTTCTTCCTCTATCGAGTTCAAGTGTTGCTACAGTCTGTTCTGGAAAATGGTATGCTTAAATGGTGTACCTGGAACATGAAGGGGAGCCATTGCCCAGTCAAGAGGAAAAACTTACTTTCTAGTCTTAAAAAAGAGAGGGTGGATTTTGTCCTAATGCAGAAGATGCACCTCGATGACTAGGAACATTTGATGTTACAACAGGGCGGGGTTGAACGGGTTTTTATTTTCGTCTTTTAATCCTAGGAATAAGGGAGAAGCCATACTGGATAAGAAGAATCTTCCATTTAAATTGCGAATCCCACACCTGGGATTGGACAATATTCACCACTATTAGTGATTTACTCTGATACTGAAGCAAACTCCTCTTTCCTAATGCCTTGGAGTTAATGCCAGAATTGAGAGAGATGCCCTCCAGACTGTCAAGCAACAATGTGACATGACAAAACCTCATGGGTTCATATCAAAGCCTGACACGGAAACCTCCTGCGGATTCACCTCTCTCAGCCTCACGGTGTCAGATCAAACACTAACACGGAAACCTCTTGCTGACTCCCCTCCCTCACCTTCACGGTGTCAGATCAAACACTGACACGGAAACCTCCTGCTGACTCCCCTCCCTCAGCCTCACGGTGTCAGATCAAACATTGACACGGAAACCTCCTGCTGACTCCCCTCCCTCAGCCTCACGGTGTCAGATCAAACACTGACACGGAAACCTCCTGCTGACTCCCCTCCCTCAGCCTCATGGTATCAGATCAAACACGGACACGGAAACCTCCTGCTGACTCCCCTCCCTCAGCCTCACGGTGTCAGATCAAACACTGACACGGAAACATCTTGCTGACACCCCTCCTCAGCTAATGGATCAGTGTCCCTCTACATTGAACAACACTTGATGGAATCCCTTTTTTAGTCCCACTCCTCCACTGCTCACAACAAATGTTAAATGCAACCAGGTTGGTGATGTGGCCGATGATATTGGTCTCAGATTGGGACAGTGTCAGTTTTAGGAACAAGTCAGGCGAGGTTCTTTAATAGAACATAGAACATAGAAGAATACAGCGCAGTACAGGCCCTTGGGCCCTCGATGTTGCACCGATCCAAGCCCACCTAAACTACACTAACCCACTATCCTCCATATACCTATCCAATGCCCTCTTAAATGCCCATAAAGAGGGAGAGTCCACCACTGTTACTGGCAGGGCATTCCATGAACTAACGACTCGCTGAGTGAAGAACCTACCCCTAACATCAGTCCTATATCTACCCCCCCTTAATTTAAAGCTATGCCCCCTTGTAATACCCGACTCAATACGCGGGAAAAGGTTCATACTGTCGACCCTATCTAACCCCCTAATCATCTTGTACACCTCAATCAAGTCACCCCTAAACCTTCTTTTCTCTAGTGAAAACAGCCCCAAGTGCCTCAGTCTTTCCTCATACGATTTTCCTTCCATACCAGGCAACATCCTGGTAAACCTCCTCTGCACCCGTTCCAATGCCTCCACATCCTTCCTATAGTATGGCGACCAAAACTGCACACAATATTCCAGATGCGGCCGTACCAGAGTCTTATACAACTGCATCATGACCTCAGGACTCCGGAACTCAATTCCTCTACCAATAAAAGCCAGTACGCCATATGCCTTCCTCACCGCACTATTTACCTGGGTGGCAACTTTCAGAGATCTGTGTACATGGACACCAAGATCCCTCTGCTCATCCACACTACCAAGTATCCGACCATTAGCCCAGTACCCCATCTTTTTGTTATTCTTCCCAAAGTGAATCACCTCGCACTTAGCTACATTGAATTCCATCTGCCACCTTTCTGCCCAGCTCTGCAGCTTCTCTATATCCTGCTGTAACCTGCCACATGCTTCCTCACTGTCAACAACTCCTCCGACTTTTGTGTCATCCGCAAACTTGCTCACCCAACCTTCTAACCCCTCTTCCAGGTCATTTATAAAAATGACAAACAGCAATGGTCCCAAAACAGATCCTTGCGGAACACCGCTAGTGACGGCACTCCATGAAGAAACTTTGCCATCAACTACTACCCTCTGTCTTCTTCCATCCAGCCAATTCCTAATCCAAACCTCCAACTCACCCTCAATGCCATATCTCCGTATTTTCTGCAGTAGCCTACCATGGGGAACCTTATCAAACGCCTTACTAAAATCCATATATACCACATCTACCGCTTTCCCCTCATCAACCTCCTTCGTCACCTTTTCAAAGAATTCAATAAGGTTTGTGAGGCACGACTTGCCCTTCACAAAACCATGCTGACTATCCTTGATCACATTATTCCTATCTAGATGTGCATAAATCCTATCCCTTACAATTCTCTCTAAGACTTTGCCCACAACAGAAGTGAGACTCACCGGCCTATAGTTACTAGGGCTATCCCTACTCCCCTTTTTGAACAAGGGAACCACATTTGCTATCCTCCAGTCTTCTGGGACTACTCCTGTAGACAAAGAGGACATAAAAATCAAGGCCAATGGCTCTGCAATCTCCTCCCTTGCTTCCCAGAGAATCCTAGGATAAATGCCATCAGGCCCAGGGGACTTATCTATTTTCACCTTTTCCAGGATTTCCAACACCTCTTCTCTACATACCTCAAAGCCATCCATTCTACTTATTTGTGCCTCAGTATTCTCATCGACAACAATGCCCTGTTCCTGAGTGAATACTGAAGAAAAGTATTCATTCAGTGTCTCCCCAATCTCTTCCGCCTCCACACGCAACTTCCCCCTACTATCCTTGACTGGACCTATTCCTACCCTAGTCATTCTTTTATTCCTAACATACCTATAGAAAGCCTTAGGGTTTTCCCTAATCCTATCTACTAAGGACCTTTCGTGTCCCCTCCTTGCTGCTTTTAGCTCTCTCTTCAGGTCCTTCCTGGCTACCCTATAACTCTCAATCGCCCCAATTGAACCTTCACGTCTCATCTTGAGATAGGCCGCCCTCTTCCATTTAACAAGGGATTCCAATTCCTTATTAAACCACGGCTCCCTCGCACGACCCTTTCCTACCTGCCTGACAGGTACATAATTATCAAGGGCACTCAATAGTTGCCCCTTGAACAAGTTCCACATATCATTTACACTCTTGCCTTGGAGTCTACTTTTCCAAGCCACACATCCTAAGTCATGCCTCACCGCATCATAATTTCCCTTACCCCAGCTATAATTCTTGCCCTGTAGTACACACTTATCCCTCTCCATCACGAGTGTAAAAATCACCGAATTATGGTCACTATCCCCAAAGTGCTCACCTACCTCTAATTCTAACACCTGGCCTGGTTCGTTACCCAGAACCAAATCCAGTATGGCCTCACCTCTTGTTGGCCTGTCTACATATTGTGTCAGGAAACTCTCCTGCACACATTGAACAAACACTGACCCATCTAACGAACTTGAGCTATAGCTTTCCCAATCAATATCAGGAAAGTTAAAGTCCCCCATAACAACCACCCTATTACTGTCACTCATCTCCTGAATCACCTTCCCAATCCTTTCTTCAATGATTCTAGGACTATTAGGAGGCCTGTAAAAGACTCCTAACAGGGTGACCTCACCTTTCCTATTCCTAACCTCAGCCCAAACTACCTCAGATGGCAAGTCCTCATCCATCGTCCTTTCCACCGCTGTAATACTATCTTTGACAAGCAATGCCACACCTCCCCCTCTTTTACCCCCACCTCTAAACCTACTAAAACATTTAAATCCCGGAACCTGCAACAGCCAATCCTGTCCCTGTTCTAGCCATGTCTCCGTAATAGCCACAACATCGAAGTCCCAGGTACCAACCAACGCTGCAAGTTCACCTACCTTATTTCGTATACTTCTTGCATTGAAGTATACACACTTCAAGCCACTTCCCTGTTTACAGGCACCCTCCTTGGAAATTGATGCCATGTTCCTCACCTCCCTACACTCCAGGCCCTGCACCCTGAAGCTACAATCTGGGTTCCCATGCCCCTGCCGAGTTAGTTTAAACCCCCCCCCAAGAGCACTAGCAAACCTCCCCCCAAGGATACTGGTTCCCCTCAGGTTCAGGTGTAGACCATCCTGTTTATAGAGGTCCCACCGTCCCCAGAAAGAACCCCAGTTATCCAAAAACTGGAACCCCTCCCTCCTGCACCATCCCTGAAGCCACGCATTTAATTGTTCTCTCTCCCTATTCCTCGAATCTCTATCACGTGGCACGGGTAACAAACCAGAGACAACAACTCTGTTTGTTCTAACTCCAAGCTTCCAACCTAGCTCCCTGAAAGCCTGTCTAACATCCTCAGCACTCCTCCTACCTATGTCGTTGGTGCCAATGTGGACCACGACTGCGGGTTGCTCCCCCTCCCCCTCCAGGACCCGGAAAACACGATCAGAGACATCACGTACCCTTGCACCTGGGAGGCAACATACCAAACGTGAGTCTCTCTCGTTCCCACAAAACCGCCTATCTGTGCCACGAACTATCGAGTCCCCAATTACTACTGCTCTGCTCTTCTTCACCCTTCCCTTCTGAGTAACGGGGACAGGCTCCGTGCCAGAGACCTGAGCCCCGTTACTTACCCCTGGTAAGTCATCCCCCCCACAAGTATCCAAAACGGTATACTTGTTCTTGAGGGGAATGGCCGCAGGAGGTCCCTGCACTGGCTGCTTCCTCCCAGTCCCCCTCACTGTAACCCATCTATCTGCCATCTTTGGAGTTACTACTTCCCTATAACTCTGATCTATGACCCCCTCTGCCTCCCGAATGATCCGAAGTTCATCCAACTCCAGCTCCAGTTCCCTAACACGGTCTTGGAGGAGCTGGAGATGGGTGCACTTCCTGCAAGTGTAATCGGCAGGGACGTCGATGGCATCCCTCACCTCATACATGTTGCAGGAGGAACATTGCACTGCCTTCACTGCCATCCCTCTAAAGCTAACTGTTTAAACAAAAACTGTGTCTAAATAATACAAGCAAAATTCAGCACTTACCTGCTTGCCACAACAGATGTTATTATTAGGTTAGAGGAGGAGGGCGGGTGGGAGGCACTACCCGTGTAGTGCCTCGGGTTCCTCTCCTTCACGCTTTTAAAGGGGGAAAAACTAACCCAGCTAAGCTTACACTAACTGCTTCCGGGTCTCGGCTGCCCCTCTGCTTGCCGTCACTTCCTCTGCTGCTCCCGCTCTTTCTGTGAAGGAGAGAGAAAACAAAACACCGATGCCCGCTACAGGTAAGTAATTTTGAAAAAAACTCTTACCTTAGCTGTAGTCTCCCGGGTTCACCTCAACTCGGCCGCTGCTCCCACTCAAATGACCGTTGGTGGTGAAACAGTGAGTATTTATACTCACAGTTCTCCTTCCCGGCTGCCCCTCTGCTTGCCGTCACTTCCTCTGCTGCTCCCGCTCTTTCTGTGAAGGAGAGAGAAAACAAAACACCGATGCCCTCTACAGGTAAGTAATTTTGAAAAAAACTCTTACCTTAGCTGTAGTCTCCCGGGTTCACCTCAACTCGGCCGCTGCTCCCACTCAAAAAAAAAAAAAAAAAAAAAAAAAAAAAAAAAAAAATCTGCTAAAACAACACGTTTATGATCCAGAGCAATGTTACTCAAAGTATGATGGAAAGATAAATGGCAATCTGTTTGGGTATTGCAGATATACAATCAATATTCCCCTTTTTAAAAATGCTGACACACACACACACACACTAAATTGTCCGTAATGTTCAGGGATTTCTAGGTTATGTGCAATAGTCAGGGGTAAATATAGGGAAACGGGTTGGGAAGGTTGGTATGGACTTGTTGGGTCGAAGGGCCTGTTCCAACACTGCAGGGATTCCATAAAAATAAAAATGGTAACGATGACTGTAGAGGTCTTTTTTAGCTCACACACATTGCTGTGATGAGGAACAATGAAGGAGAGAGAGTGCAATAGGTCATTCCTTCTCGGACAGATTACATTTTCTCCCTCTCTGAGTTGAATCACACAGTAATGTCATCCTCTCCCAAACTGAACCATGTGAGGTCTCCTTGTACATTGTCCAAACTATGTCTCCATCACATTCCCTGTTCCATGTAGGTGCATCATTGCTGCTATCATACACAGAGCCATACCCTTGACAGAAAATGGTCCCGGTCTATTTGAAGATCTGTTTATATGTCCCTGCGATCATTAAAAATTAAAAATGTTTAATTTATTCAGAATACCTATGTTAAACTGAATGCATTTTTAAAAGAAATATAGAAATTGCTGGAAAAGCTCGCCAGGTCTCTCAGTACCCAGATGCTGTATCTGTACCAGCCTCCACCACTCCCTCTGGCAGCTCATTCCATACACATACCAACCTCTGCGTGAAATGGTGCCCTTTAGGCCTCATCAAAACCTTTCCCCTCTCACTTTCCACCAATGCCCTCTAATTTTGGACGCCCCTAACCTGGAAAAAACCCCTGACTACTCATCCTATCCATGGCCATTTTGATTTTATAAACCTTTAATGCTGCAAAATGTGATCCCAATCAACACGAATGGCTGTACTTTCAGTCATCCTGGGCCTAAATTCTGAAATGCAATACTGACACCTCTTCCTTCTCCATCAAGTCACAATTCTAAATCCATTTTAATTAGTTTGTTCAGATATATCCTGAGACACTTCTGTGAGCTTTACGCATGGACCTTTGTGCCCTGAGGTAGGGATACTAGCATCACTCAGCAATACCCATAAAGCTGTATCAGTATTCTCCTGTTTTTTATTTCATCCGACTGTCCTGATATGCTGAGACATAGCTCTGCAACAGGCAGAACGTGAATCCAGGCCTTCTATCCCTGAGCTAGGAACACTACCACACAAGTTCAGGAATTGGAATCAAATCCAGAGCTCTGTCTCAGAGACAGGGACACTACCATACCCAGATTTAGGGTCATATTTTAGTGGCCACTTTCAGCTTGGTGTGGATTTATTATAATCAGGTTACCATTACTGAATTACAAACAACACTTTGTATTATTAAACAAATGCAAGATATTTATCTCAACTGTAGGATATTGAGTGTACGTGCTGTACCATCGAAATTAACTATAAACATCTTTAATTGCTATTATCTGTAGTCTGCAATTTTAAGGAAAGAAATCCTGCAGACACACTCTGCACAATGGAAGGGTCTCAAATAGATATTTATTACTGAAAACCAGAAACAAAGGAAGAGTTTAATTTCTGACCCCAAAACACCGATCACTCTTACCCAACTCTCACGTGTGACTTCCCTTTTTCCTAAAACCATGAAATGACACCAGGCCGCTGATTACTGTCCAGCCTCTCCTCCCCACTGACTGTGTCTGCAATCTGTCCCTCCTCCCCCTAACCATACAAGGCAAACCAAGCTCAGGGTCTTTGTGAAAATCAAAGCCGGAGTGTGTAGGCCTCCTGGAGACGATGGGCATTTTAAAATTGAAGGGGGAGGATGCGGTGGCAGTAATATCACTCACTGGGCTGAGGGGTGGCTGATGGAGTTTAGTTTGGATTAATGCGAGGTATTGGGTTTGGTAAATCAAACAACAGCAGGACATTTACAATTAAAAGTAGAGTCTTTGGCAGTGTTGCAGAATAGAAACCTAGGTCGTTAGGTATAATTCTTTAAAATTTGCATCTCATATACATAGTGTGATTAAGAAGGTGTTTAACACACATGTATTCATAGGACAGACCTTGGGATTGGGATGTCATGTGGTTATACAAGACATTGGTGAGACCTCTTCTGGAATATTGTGTCCAGTCTGGTCATCCTGCCCGCTCATTTCATAGGCACACCACCCTCTGGGTGAAAAAGCTGCCCCTTAGGGCACTTTTGAATGTTTCCCCTCTCACCTTAAGCCCATGTCCTCTAGTTTTGGACTCCCCATACCCTTAGAAAATACCTTGACTATTCACTTTGATATTACTGACGTTGATATTATTAAGCTGGAGAGGATTGAGAAGACAATAACCTGGATGTTGCTGGGAAAGGAGGGAGTGAGCTATGAGGAGAGGCTGGGACTTTTTTCACTGAAGAATATGAGATTAAGCAGTAACTTTACAGAGGTTTATAAAATAATGAGGGTTACAGAGAAGCTAAAGGGCTGATGTCTTTTCTCTAGAGTTAAGGATTCAAAACTGACGGATTTTTAAGGTGTGAGGAAAAAAGATTTATGAAAGTCATGAGAGGTAATTATGTTAGACAGATGCTGGCTTGTGTGTGAAATGAACTTCCAGATGAAGTGATCAAAGCAGGGGCAGTTACAACGTTTAAAGGATATTTAGATCAGTCCATGCATAAGACATCAGTTTGGATGGTGCTGTGAGCAGCTGCCCTCTCCCTGCCCGTCTCTGAATGAATCCCTGTTGGTTTTCATCCTCGGCCAATGCCTGTGCAGTGGCGTGTGGCGGCCAGCAGAGTGTGGCATTGTATCACTTTAAGCACCACAGAGGCTGCCAAACCTGCCCCACACAGACACACGCAGATACATACACGGGGATGGTGAGGACACGGCGTGAAGCTCATCTAGTAACGTTAATGAAACATAAAGAAATGCTCAATTCGCCTAGTAAACTGTTAAAATATGAGTGACAGATCTGCCAAATTCGACTGTTTAAATAAAAAAAACATCAATTTATTCTTTTCAATCTGAAAGTGAACATTTTACATCAACTACTCACAACTCTGGGACCCTCTTTCTCTTAACTGCTTATTACCCGACTCCAGCTCGATAGCAATATATTGTTTCTGGGTCTTCTATCCTCTCGTATCACAGGTGCTTGTAAGCTCTCAGTTCAGAACAGCATTCCCTCTCTCTTGAAGGTATAGTACACACTTTCAACTTCATCACATTATACCCTGATGAATATCGGTAAGTGGGACCTATCCGGGTTTCTTTTGCTCTGTGCTTTGTCAATATTTCATTCGCTCCGTCTGGTTTGTATCAGGACGTTTGTTGCTCCATTGACAGCATGTCATTATTCGACTTTGTCCATCGGAATATATCAGTATTTCACTTGATCACACTCGTGTATGTGGGGCAGGATTTCAGTTGTTTCATGTGGGCTGTGACACGATGACAATCTCAATGTTTCTAGATGGCACCGAACCTCGAAGAACTCTGAAATCTATGGAGGACAGTGTGGAACTCTAACAGGACAGTGACACGTTGATGTAGTGTTCAGGTTTATGGCAGATGGGGATCAGTGCAGATTAGTTTGAGGTGATACACTTTGGTAGGAAAGACAATGAATGACAGTTTAAAACAGGCTGTGCCATGATAAAGGGGCTGCAGGAACAGAGAGCGCTGGGTGTATATGGGCATAGATTGTTGAAGATGTCAGGACAGGTGAGGAGAGTAGTAACTGTCACAGATTAGTTTCAGTATCTGAGCTGTTTACAGGAGGAGGTGTAGGAGGGAGTCTCCGTGCTCCCTTCCTGGGAGGTGGTGGTGACGATGTGTTGTCAGCCCACCCTCCTGCCCACTGAGACCGTGGGGATTCCATTTGTACCAGCTCAACACAAAAGGGAGATGTCATCAGGGCCACGGCTTCTAAGTTGTGCCGGGGGGAAACGGAGCTGCCAGTGGGTTTAAAGTGAGAATTGCCCTTCACTGAACATTGCTCCTTACTCGGTCGGTGGGACGTGGATGTTTCAGAATCTCCACACGAGGCGTCCCGGTCCTCTCCGGCTCGTGCCAGGGTCCTCCCCACATGGCAGGGGGAGGGGGGAGGGAAAGGATATCGGGCACTCCACCACCTGGATAGGCCCTTTCTGTCCTATTCCAGGCTGTTTCTCCTGGAATGGGAGAAAGGGAGGGAGAGAGATGGTGGGAATGGGTGACCCTGCTGTTAGTGTTAGTGTAGGTGGGGACGGCCTCATGGTGAGGTGTCCGGAGGGAGTCAGTCCACAGTGTTGTATCCATGCATTGTTATTAAATTGAGGGGGTGGTGGTAAAGTTGAGAGAAAGAGAGAGAGAGAGAGAAAGAGAGACAGACAGAGACAGAGAGAGACAGAGAGAGAGAAGGTGCTGCATACTGCAGTGAGAGTGGTGGACCATGAGCCTTGTTCGGGGGTCGGTGCTGTAACAGATATACTCTTTGAGTGTGAAGGAGCAGAGAGAATACAGTGAGCCTTATCCTGACAGTGCGGGGAAGGTTATTGATGCTTGTCCTATATTGCTGGACATTTCTTCAGACTCAGGATACTGCACTGAGCTGGGTGGGGAGCTCAGACCATGCTCGGTGGTTCTGGTGGTGTGGCCCACTCTGGGAAGAGAATGTTCCCCCTCTGTACTAGCCCATCCACCAGGACCTCCGTGCTCCTTATCTGTTATGATCGGGGTAAACTGTGCAGGGCAGCTCCTAACAGAGAAAGCTCAACCTTGTGCTCAGTGGCCTTTTAAAGATGGCGCCAGTGTCATGGATCATGGAATATCCAGGGGCACCCGGGCGATGGTGAGTACCTCCAGCCATATTGGGTGGGAGAATCGGGCTGGTATTGAATGAGAGGCACACCATGGGGTAGGATGGGTAGTTAATGAGTTGAGTTCGATAAGATAGCACCAGGAAACTAGCTCGGCCTTGTGTAAATGATCCCTCTGTCACAGTCAATGGAAATGGCACTGAGACAAATTATTGTTAGATTTAGCTCAATGAGTCAAAGACTCTTCTGACCCTACATCCAGATACAAAGCTGCAGAACAAATACTCATCAAAAACTCTGCATCATCTGAACTCCCACCAATATAATGTTCACCTACAATTCCTGGAAACACTTATGTTACAGGATGCTGTTAAAATGTTTTCATTTCTGCATTCTGAAACCAGGGAACACATCCTTCCATAACACTGTCTCGCAGTATCCCCCTCTCTGTCTATTTCCCATATCCCTCCCATTTGTTGTTGCTTAAACTGATTCCCCCTCCAACTCTGTATCTCTGTGGCAGTGATGTTCACACTCACAGCACCCCATTGTCAGGGCACAACGGAGAGATGGAGTTGTAAAAGGATGGGAGCTGCACATCCTGTCACTTCCAGCATGGGCTGCAAGTTTCCCACACAGGGCAGGTATCTAACACAGTGTTACAGATCAATGCACTGGGGTGGTGTACACAGTCCTACATGCTGGGAGGGTAACTGCTCCTGGTTTACAGATTAATTCACGGGTGACCACTGCACAGGTCGCTGTGCTGGTCAGACTGTCTGGTTGAGGTTTATAGATAATGCCCTGTTGTGTTCTGCACAGCTCCCCGTGCTGGGCAAATATCGAATCCGGGTTTATAGATCAATGCACTGCTGTGATCTGCACAGCTCCCGGTGTTGGACAGATATCTAATCCGGGTTTATAGATCAATGCACTGCTGTGGTCTGCACTTCTCCCGGTGTTGGACAGATATCTCGTCCGGTTTTATAGATCAATGCACTGCTGTGGTCAGGACTTCTCACCATTCTGGTGTGGTCTGGGTTTATCGATCAATGCCCTGATCTGATCTGCGCAGTGTTCCACTCTGGACAGATTGCTGGATTGTATTGACCAGTGCAGTGGATGAATCTGGGCAGATTGCTGGGTTGTACTGAGCAGTACACTGGCCTGGTCTGCACAGTGTTCCACGGTGAACAGATATCTCCTCTGAGTTGATGGTGTCTGGGCTGGTTCTGTGAGGTGGATTGATATTGTGGTATATCTAACCATTTCAGCTGATCTGGAGATGCCTTTAGTTCCCATTCCTGTGAATGGACCCTCCGTCTCTCACCCCATTAATATTACAGTGTGTCCTTGCACAGTACATCATGTTGGTGGGGTGATACGGGGGAAAGATGATGGACAGGTCAAGGAACGCTCTGTTCCAAACATTCGATAACTGCCATTCCCCAGAAAGTTCTCTCCCCGACATTCTATAACTGATATTCCCCGGAACGTTCTGTCCCTGACATTGTTTGTGAACGGCCGGACGTCAGTGAATTGAACAAACGATAAGATCCCGCGGGTAGAGATCCCGTTCCAGGGAGAAGGAGACACTGTTCCGAAGGCCCCTCGGGCAGTTAAAGGCGTGAATACGTTTTCCCTGCGTTTACATTTCTCCACGACACAGGATCGACCACAATTTAGACCAAAATACAGGAATTCCCAAACTCCGTTTGTCTTCAGGAAACTGGGAGAGAATCCCTCAGGACCGTAACGTTTCCACCCTCTGTATTAGGAACTGGGAAGGAGTGACCTGTGTCTGCTCTCAGTGATCGAGTGTGTGGGAATGTTCTGGAAACCATCTGTCCTTATGGATGTGTCTCTGTGTGTTTGGGGAGGGAGGGTTTCTTGAGGTTTATGTCATATTTCTGTCAGTAATACCGACCTTCCCAGTTGTTATTCCAGCTCCAATTATTTTAATAATACGCTGAATACAGGGAACACATTTAAAAATCTCACTGGGTCCCCGATCAAACGGGTCTCTTTGCCTCCAGGCTGATGGATAATGGGTTTGTCTTCCTTCCTCACAGTTAACGTAGTGACCATCTACGTCCTGCTTTATAAAGATTGTGGATTGTCTCCATGTGTCAGACGTTACCTGGGGGCCATGGCAGCGGCGGATCTCCTGGTCATTATCCTCGACCTGATCCTGAGACACATTCCCATTGTATATCGGAAACAGTTTTATATCCTGAGGGATTCCGTCCCCGTGTGTAATATCCACGCCATCCTGGTTTATGCAGCCACTGACTGCACTGTCTGGTTCACCGTCACTTTCACCTTTGATCGGTTTGTGGCCATTTGTTGCCAGAAGCTGAAAAGTAAATATTGCAGTGAGAAGACGGCGGCTGTGGTACTGGGAGCAGTGACTGTGCTGAGCTGTTTAAAGAACATTTCCTGGTACTTTATGCTCACGGCTCGGTATTGGCTGTGGAACAATTCCATGTTTTGTTCTGTAACAATAGCTGTTCGATTCTCCAGTGTTTGGGGCACAATCGAGTCCCTCCACCACATTCTAACCCCGTGTGTCCCATTTCTCCTGATTCTGCTGCTCAATGTTCTCACCGTCAGACACATTGTAGTGACCAGCAGAGCCCGCAGGAGACTCCGCGCTCACACCAATGGGGACGCTCAGTCTGACACTGAAATGAGAAACCGAAAAAAATCCATCATTTTACTGTTTGTGATCTCGGCCAATTTCATCCTGTTATGGCCAACGCTCATGCTGTATTCTATATGGAAACGGATGTGGTGGATTGGGTATCAGTCTGTGTTTCTCCATCCCTTTGTGCAGGAATTGGGCTTCATGCTGCAGCTCCTCAGTTGCTGCACAAACACCGCGATTTATGCTGTGACCCAGACTAAGTTCAGGCAGCAGCTGAAGAATGTGCTGAAATATCCCTTCACCCAAATCCATCCATCCATCAAATTCCCTCATTAATCAATCCATCCGGGATTTTCTCATTTCAGTTCAGTGTTTCAGCGATGGAGCAGCCTGTCGCTATGGTAACAGACTGAGGGTAGCGCTGGGTTGTCCATCCTTATCCCACAGCGAGGTTACAGGGAAACATTTCAATGTTTCTCACAACTCAGGGGCCAGTGAGAAAAGGCACCATCCCACTGACTGTATCCATCATTTCCGTTTGTAAACAATAAAAATGTTGATTAAAACGTGCCGAGCAGCAGAGTGACCGATGTTGTTGGGTGTCTTTGTGTTGGAGAAGCTGAGCTGGAGAGAGACAGACTCAACCCCAAGTCCTGGTCCTCAGGGAAGGGGAGGGGACCACGCCCTGAGCTCAGGAGCTGGGTTTAACTCCCTCTGACACCCCCCTACTCCAACCTGACCACCCCATTTCCTCTCCCCCACTCTTCCTCCTCAATTCTCTCCCTCTCTCTCTCTCTCTCTCTGCACACTGTGTCTCTCTCACCTCCTCTCCCTTTCACTCTCTCTGGTCCCCTCTCAGACACCCCCCCCAACCCGGTTTCTCCACCTGCCTCCACTATTCTTTCTGCCGCACTCTCCCCCTCTCTCTCTCACACCCCAACATGAGTTTCTCCACCTGCCTCCATTCTTCTCTCTCCCCCTCACCCTCACTCTCTCTCTCCTGCCGTCTCTGTCTCCCTCCCGCAATTCCGTCTCTACACCAATTTCCCCACCTCCCACATCTTTCAATCATCTCACCCCCACCCCCCACACGCAGCTTCACCACAAACACCCAGTCTCTAGGTTAGAGGGAGAGGGAAGGACCAGGGAGACAGAGTGTGTCAGAGAGAGAGGAAGGGCAGGACAGGAGGGAGAGAGGTTGAGTCAGAGAGAAACGGAGGGAGGTGGGGCGAGAGAGAGACACCGAGAGAGGGGGATCGAGAGTGAGAGAAGATGGAGAGAGAGCGAAGGAGCAGGGAGAGACAGAGGGAGAGAGAGAGGGAAGGGAGAGATAAGGTGAGGGACGGAGAGAGAGAAATAGGGGAGGACATAATGAGAGAGGGGTCAGAGAGAGGGGGACAGAGAGAGGGGGACAGAGAGAGGGGGGACAGAGAAAGGGGGGAGATAGAGAGGGTGACAGAGAGAGGGGCACAGAGAGTGGGGGAGATAGAGGGTGTCAGAGAGAGGGGGACAGAGAGAGGGGGACAGAGAGGGGGGAGACAGACGGTGTCAGAGAGAGGGGGACAGAGAGAGAGGGACACCGAGAGTGGGGGAGATAGAGGGGTGTCAGGAGAGAGAGGGGGACAGAGAGAGAGGGGGACAGAGAGATGGCGACAGAGAGAAGGGGGAACAGAGAGAGGGGTACAGAGAGAGGGGGACAGAGAGAGAGGAGGGCAGAGAGAGGGGGGGGCAGAGTGTGGGGAAGATTGAGGGGGACAGAGAGAGAGGGGGACAGACAGAGGGGGACAGAGAGAGGGGGACAGAGAGAGAGGGGGACAGTGAGGGGGGGAAAGAGAGAGGCGGGTGGGAGGGTGAGGGGGCAGAGAGTGGGCGACAGAGAGAGGAGCACAGAGAGAGGGGGATATAGAGGGGGATAGAGGGAAGGGACAGAGAGAGGGGTACAGAGTGGGAGAGAGAGAGGGGGTCAGAGAGAGGGGGACAGAGAGTGGGGGGATGGAGAGAGTGGGGGACAGAGAGAGGGGGACAGAGAGAGGGGGCAGAGAGAGGGCGACAGAGAAGGGGTCAGACAGTGGGGGAAGAGAGAGAGGGGACAGAGAGAAGGGGACAGAGAGAGGGGGAAAGAGAGACGGGGGGACAGAGAGAGGGGGCAGAGACAGAGAGGGCAGAGAGAGAGGGACAGAGAGAGAGGGGGCAGAGAGAGAGGGGGCAGAGAGAGAGGGGGACAGAGATAGAGGGGGACAGAGAGAGGGGGACAGTGAGAGAGGGGGACAAAAAGAGAGGGGTGACAGAGAGAGAGGGGGACAGTGAGGGGGTATAGAGAGAGGTGGGTGGGAGAGAGTGGGGGTCAGAGAGTGCGGGAGATAGAGGGGGTCAGAGAGAGAGGGGGGCAGAAAGAGGCGACAGAGAGAGGGGCACAGAGTGTGGGGGAGACAGAGGGGTCAGAGAGAGGGGGACAGAGAGAGGGGGTGATAGAGGGGACAGAGAGAGGGGGACAGAGAGAGGGGGACAGAGAGTGGGGGACAGAGAGGGGTACAGAGTGGGGAGGAGAGAGGGGGATAGAAAGAGGAGGACAGAGGGTGTGGGGATGGAGAGAGTGGGGGACAGAGAGAGGGGGAGAGAGAGAAGAGGACAGGGAGAGGGGGAGATAGACGGGACAGAGAGAGGGGATAGTGAGTGGGGGGATGGAGACAGTGGGGGACAGAGAGAGAAAGGGGGACAGAGAGAGAGGGGGACAGAGAGGAGTACAGAGTGAGGGGAGAGAGGGGGACACAGAGTGGGGGGATGAAGAGAGTGGGGGACAGAGAGAGAGGGGGACAGAGAGAGAGGGGGACAGAGAGGGGGGCAGAGAGAAGGGGGCAGAGAGAGGGTGACACAGAGGGGGCCAGAGAGAAAGGGGAACAGAGAGAGGGGGACAGAGAGAGAGGCGGACAGAGAGATGGGGACAGAGAGAGAGGCGGGTGGGAGAGAGAGGGGGTCAGAGAGAGAGGGAACAGAGAGAGGGGTACAGAGAGAGAGGGGGACAAAGAGGGGGGATAGAGAGAGGCGGGTAGGAGACAGAGGGGGACAGAGAGAGGGCGACAGACAGAGTGTGGAGGACAGAGAGTGGGGTAGATAGAGGGGGGCAGAGAGATGGGGACAGAGAGTGAGGGGGACAGAGAGAGGGGGCAGAAAGAGGGCGAGAGGGAGAGGGGGACAGAGTGGGGGAGACAGAGAGAGAGGGAGACAGAGAGAGGGGAGACAGAGAGAGAGGGAGACAGAGAGAGAGGGGACAGAGAGAGAGAGGGGGACAGAGAGAGTGGGACAGAGAGAGGGGGGTCAGAGAGAGGGCGACAGAGAGGGGTGGAACAGAGAGAGGGGGACAGAGAGAGAGGGAGACAGAGAGAGGGTGCAGAGAGAGAGGGGGACAGAGAGAGAGAGGGTACAGAGAGAGAGGGGGACAGAAAGAGAGGGTACCGAGAGAGAGAGAGGGGCAGAGAGAGAGGGGGGGGGGTCAGAGAGAGAGGGGCAGAAACAGGGGGGGACAGAGAGAGAGGGGGACAGAGAGAGAGGGGCAGAGAGAGAGAGGAAAAGAGAGAGGGGGATAGAGAGACGGTGACAGAGAGAGGGGGGCAGAGAGAGTTAGACAGAGAGAGAGGGGGACAGAGAGAGAGAGATGGGGACAGAGAGAGGGGTCGGGTGAGCAGAGAGAGTGGGGGCAGAGAGAGGGCAACAGAGAGGGGGTCAGAGAGCGGGGGAGAGAGAGAGGGTACAGAGAGAGGGGGACAGAGAGAGAGGGGGACAGAGAGAGGTGGGGACAGAGAGACGGCGACAGAGAGAGGGGCGACAGCGAGAGAGGGGGACAGTGAGGTGGTACAGGGAGAGGCGGGTGTGAGAGAGTGGGGGTCAGAGAGAGGGCGACTGAGAGCGGGCGACAGAGTGAGGGGGACAAAGAGAGGGGGGACATTGAGGGGGTCAGAGAGAGAGGGGGTCAGAGAGAGAGGGGGCCAGAGAGAGAGAGGGGTGAAAGAGAGAGGAGGGACAGAGAGAGGAGGGACAGAGAGAGGAGGACAGAGAGAGAAGGGGTCAGAGAGAGGGGGGACAGAGAGGGGGCAGAGAGAGGGAGACAGAGAGAGGGGTACAGAGTGGGGGAGAGAGAGGGGGTCAGAGAGAGGGGGACAGAGAGTGGGGGGACAGAGAGGGGGGCAGAGAGAGTGGGGGCAGAGAGAGAGGGGGCAGAGAGAAAGGGTGAGAGAGAGGAGGTCAGAGAGCGGGAGAGAGAGAGAGGCGGCAGTGAGAGGGGGATAGAGAGAGGGGGACAGAGAGAGGGGTACAGAGTGAGGGAGAGAGAGGGGGTCAGAGAGAGGGGGACAAAGAGTGGGGGGACAGAGAGGGGGGCAGAGAGAGCGGGAGAGAGAGAGAGAGGGGTCAGTGAGAGGGGGATAGAGAGAGGGGGACAGAGAGAGGGGGACAGAGGGGGGGGCAGAGAGAAGGGGGCAGAGAGAGGGTAACAGAGAGGGGGACAGAGAGCGGGGGAGAGAGATAGGGGACAGAGAGAGGGGGACAGAGAGAGGGGGAGATAGACGGAACAGAGAGAGGGGATAGAGAGTCGGGGACAGAGAGGGGTACTGAGTGGGGGGAGAGAGGGGGACAGAGAGTTGGGGGATGGAGAGAGTGGGGGACAGAGAGAGGGGGAAAAGAGAGAGGGGGACAGAGAGCGGGGCAGAGAGAAGGGGGCAGAGAGAGGGTGACACAGAGGGTGCCAGAGAGAAAGGGGAACAGAGAGACGGGGACAGAGAGAGGGGGACAGAGAGAGAGGCGGGTGGGAGAGAGAGGGGGTCAGAGAGGGGGGATAGAGAGAGAGGGGGACAAAGAGGGGGGATAGAGAGAGGCGGGTAGGAGACAGAGGGGGACAGAGAGAGGGCGACAGAGAGAGAGGCGGACAGAGAGAGGGAGACTGAGAGAGGGGGGCAGAGAGAGGGGGGACAGAGAGTGGAGGACAGAGAGAGGGGGCAGAGAGCGGGGCAGAGGGAGAGGCGGTTGGGAGAGAGAGAGTGGCTCAGAGAGAGGGCGACAGACAGAGGGGGACAGAGAGTGGAGGACAGAGAGTGGGGTAGATAGAGGGGGGCAGAGAGAGGGGGACAGAGAGTGAGGGGGACAGAGAGGGGGCAGAAAGAGGGCGAGAGGGAGAGGGGGACAGAGTGGGGGAGACAGAGAGAGAGGGAGACAGAGAGAGAGGGAGACAGACAGAGAGACAGGGAGACAGAGAGAGAGGGGACAGAGAGAGAGAGGGGGACAGAGAGAGTGGGAGACAGAGAGAGAGACGGTACAGCGAGCGAGGGGACAGAAAGAGAGGGTACCGAGAGAGAGAGAGGGGCAGAGAGAGAGGGGGGATCAGAGAGAGAGGGGCAGAGAGAGAGGGGGACAGAGAGAGAAGGGACACAGAGAGAGAGGGGCAGAGAGAGAGGGGGGCAGTGGGGGGGGGGAAAGAGAGAGGGGGGACAGAGAAAGGGGGAACACAGAGAGGGGGGATAGAGAGACGGTGACAGAGAGAGGGGGGCAGAGAGAGGGAGACAGAGAGAGAAGGGGAGAGAGAGAGAGAGGGGACAGAGAGAGGGGGGGACAGAAAGACGGCGACAGAGAGAGGGACGACAGCGAGAGAGGGGGACAGTGAGGTGGTACAGGGAGAGGCGGGTGTGAGAGAGTGTGGGTCAGAGAGAGGGCGACTGAGAGCAGGCGACAGAGAGAGGGGGACAGAGAAGGGGTCAGAGAGAGAGGGGGTCAGAGCGAGAGGGGGTCAGAGAGAGAGGGTGCCAGAGAGAGAGGGGGGGAAAGAGAGAGGAGGGACAGAGAGAGAGGAGGAACAGAGAGAGGACAGAGAGAGAAGGAGTCAGAGAGAGGGGGGGACAGAGAAGGGGGGACAGAGAGGGGGGAATAGAGAGACGGTGACAGAGAGGTGGCAGAGAGAGGGAGACAGAGAGAGGGGTACAGAGTGGGGGAGAGAGAGGGGGTCAGAGAGAGGGGGACAGAGATTGGGGGGACAGAGGGGGCAGAGAGAGCGGGAGAGAGAGAGAGGGGGCAGTGAGAGGGGATAGAGAGAGGGGGACAGAGAGAGGGGGACAGAGAGGGGGGCAAAGAGAGAGGGGGTAGAGAGAGAGGGCGACAGAGAGGGGGTCAAAGAGCGGAGGAGAGAGAGAGAGAGGGGACAGAGTGAGGGGGACAGGAGTGAGGGGGACAGAGGGGGGGCAGAGAGAGGGGAACAGAGAGAGGGGAACAGAAAGAAGGGGACAGAGAGAGAGGTCGGGGGAGCAGAGAGAGCGGGGACAGAGAGAGGGCAACAGAGAGGGGGTCAGAGAGCGAGGGAGAGAGGGGGACAGAGAGATAGGTGACAGAGAGAGAGGGGGACAGAGAGACGGCGACAGAGAGAGGGCGACAGAGAGAGTGGGGGACAGAGAGTGGGGGAGATAGAGAGGGTCAGAGAGAGGGGGGGTCAGAGAGAGAGGGGGGGACAGAGAGAGAAGGGGCAGAAAGAGGAGACAGAGAGAGGGGGACAGAGACAGAAGAGGACAGAGAGAGAAGGGGTCAGAGAGAGGGGCGACAGAGAGAGGGGGGACAAAGAGAGGGGGAACAGAGAGAGGGGGCAGAGAGAGACAGAGAGAGGGGTACAGTGTGAGGGAGAGAGGGGGTCAGAGAGAGGGGGACAGAGAGTGGGGGGATGGAGAGAGTGGGGGATAGAGAGAGAGAGAGAGGAGGACAGAGAGGGGGACAGAGAGAGAGGGGGCAGAGAGAGGGCGACAGAGAAGGGGTCAGAGAGCGGGGGAGAGGGAGGGGACAGAGAGAGGGGGACAGAGAGAGAGGGGGCAGAGAGAGAGGGGGCAGAGAGAGAGAGGGGGCAGAGAGAGAGGGGGCAGAGAGAGAGAGGGGGCAGAGAGAGAGGGGGACAGAGAGATGGCGACAGAGAGAGGGGCGACAGACAGAGGGGGGACAGTGAGGTGGTACAGGGAGAGGCGGGTGTGAGAGAGTGGTGGTCAGAGAGAGGGCGACAGAGAGAGGGGGACAGAGAGCGGGGGAGAGAGAGAGGGGGTCAGAGGGAGAGGGGGACAGAGAGAGAGGGGGGCAGAAAGAGGCGACAGAGAGAGGGGTGCAGATAGGAGGACAGGGAGAGAGGGGGCAGAGAGAGGGCGACAGAGAGAGGGGGCCAGAGAGAGAGGGGGAACAGAGAGATGGCGACAGAGAGAGGGTGACAGAGAGAGAGGGGGACAGAGAGAGAGGGGGACAGAGAGTGGGGGAGATAGAGGGGGTCAGAGAGAGAGGGGGTCACAAGAGAGAGAGGGGACAGAGAGAGAAGGGGGCAGAAAGAGGAGACAGAGAGAGGGGGACAGAGACAGAGGAGGACAGAGAGAGAGGGGGACAGAGAGAGAGAGGGGACAGAGAGAGAAGGGGGCAGAAAGAGAGGGGGGCAGGGGGGGACAGAGAGAGGGGGACAGAGAAAGGGGGAACAGAGAGAGGGGGGATAGAGAGACGGTGACAGAGAGAGGGGGCAGAGAGAGGGAGACAGAGAGAGAGGGGACAGAGAGAGAGAGGGGGGGGCAGAGAGAGGGGTCGGGGTGGCAGAGAGAGTGGGGGCAGAGAGAGGGCAACAGAGAGGGGGTCAGAGATCGGGGGAGAGAGAGAGGGGACAGAGAGAGGGCGACAGAGAGAGAGAGGGACAGAGAGAGGGGGGCACAGAGAGACGGCGACAGAGAGAGGGGCGACAGCGAGAGAGGGGGACAGTGAGGTGGTACAGGGAGAGGCAGGTGTGAGAGAGTGGGGGTCAGAGAGAGGGCGACTGAGAGAGGGGGACAGAAAGCGGGGGACAGAGAAGGGGTCAGAGAGAGAGGGGGTCAGAGAGAGGGCGACAGAGATAGGGGGCCAGAGAGAGAGGGGGCCAAAGAGAGAGGAGGCCAGAGACAGGGGGGCAGAGAGAGAGGGGGAACAGAGAGTGGGGGAGATAGAGAGAGAGGGGACAGAGAGAGAGGGGGACAGAGAGACGGCGACAGAGAGACGGTGACAGAGAGAGAGGGGGACAGAGAGTGGGGGAGATAGAGGGTGTCAGAGAGAGAGGGTGTCAGAGAGAGAGAGGGGGACAGAGAGAGGAGGGGGCAGAAAGAGGAGACAGAGAGAGGGGGACAGAGACAGAGGAGGACAGAGAGAGAAGGGGTCAGAGACAGGGGGGCAGAGAGAGGGGGGGACAGAGAGAGGGGGGACAAAGAGAGGGGGGCAGAGAGATAGGGGACAGAGAGAGGGCGACAGAGAGGGGGTCAGAGGGCGGGGGAGAGAAAGAGGGGACAGAGAGAGGGGGTCAGAGAGCGGGGAGAGAGAGAGGGGACAGAGAGATTGGGACAGAGAGAGGGGAGCAGAGAGAGAGGGTGCAGAGAGAGAGGGGGCAGAGAGAGGGGGTGACAGAGAGGTGGTCAGAGAGCGGGAGAGAGAGGGGACTGAGAGAGGGGGATAGAGAGAGGGGGCAGTGAGAGAGGGGGCAGAGAGAGAGGGCGACAGAGAGGGGGTCAAAGAGCAGGGGAGAAAGAGAGGGGACAGAGAGGGGGGATAGAGAGAGGGGGACAGGGAGAGGGCGACAGAGTGAGGGGGTACAGAGTGAGGGGGACAGAGAGAGGGGGGCAGAGAGAGAGGGGGCAGAGAGAGAGGGGGCAGAGAGAGGGGTCGGGGGGGCAGAGAGAGTGGGGGCAATGAGAGGGCAACAGAGAGGGGGTCAGAGAGCGGGGGAGAGAGACAGGGGACAGAGAGAGGGGGACAGAGAGAGTGGGGGACAGAGAGAGATGGGGACAGAGAGAGATGGGGACAGAGAACGGCGACAGAGAGAGGGGTGACAGAGAGAGAGGGGGACAGAGAGAGAGGGGGACAGAGAGTGGGGGAGATAGAGGGGGTCAGAGAGAGAGGGGGTCACAAGAGAGAGAGGGGACAGAGAGAGAAGGGGACAGAAAGAGGAGACAGAGAGAGGGGGACTGAGACAGAGGAGGACAAAGAGAGAGGGGGACAGAGAGAGAGAGGGGACAGAGAGAGAAGGGGGCAGAAAGAGAGGGGGGCAGGGGGGGACAGAGAGAGGGGGGACAGAGAAAGGGGGAACAGAGAGAGGGGGGATAGAGAGACGGTGACAGAGAGAGGGGGCAGAGAGAGGGAGACAGAGAGAGAGGGGACAGAGAGAGAGAGGGGGGGCAGAGAGAGGGGTCGGGGTGGCAGAGAGAGTGGGGGCAGAGAGAGGGCAACAGAGAGGGGGTCAGAGATCGGGGAGAGAGAGAGGGGACAGAGAGAGGGCGACAGAGAGAGAGAGGGACAGAGAGAGGGGGGCACAGAGAGACGGCGACAGAGAGAGGGGCGACAGCGAGAGAGGGGGACAGTGAGGTGGTACAGGGAGAGGCAGGTGTGAGAGAGTGGGGGTCAGAGAGAGGGCGACTGAGAGAGGGGGACAGAAAGCGGGGGACAGAGAAGGGGTCAGAGAGAGAGGGGGTCAGAGAGAGGGCGACAGAGATAGGGGGCCAGAGTGAGAGAGGGGGCCAAAGAGAGAGGAGGCCAGAGACAGGGGGGCAGAGAGAGAGGGGGAACAGAGAGTGGGGGAGATAGAGAGAGAGGGGACAGAGAGAGAGGGGGACAGAGAGACGGCGACAGAGAGACGGTGACAGAGAGAGAGGGGGACAGAGAGTGGGGGAGATAGAGGGTGTCAGAGAGAGAGGGTGTCAGAGAGAGAGAGGGGGACAGAGAGAGGAGGGGGCAGAAAGAGGAGACAGAGAGAGGGGGACAGAGACAGAGGAGGACAGAGAGAGAAGGGGTCAGAGACAGGGGGGCAGAGAGAGGGGGGGACAGAGAGAGGGGGGACAAAGAGAGGGGGGCAGAGAGATAGGGGACAGAGAGAGGGCGACAGAGAGGGGGTCAGAGGGCGGGGGAGAGAAAGAGGGGACAGAGAGAGGGGGTCAGAGAGCGGGGAGAGAGAGAGGGGACAGAGAGATTGGGACAGAGAGAGGGGAGCAGAGAGAGAGGGTGCAGAGAGAGAGGGGGCAGAGAGAGGGGGTGACAGAGAGGTGGTCAGAGAGCGGGAGAGAGAGGGGACTGTGAGAGGGGGATAGAGAGAGGGGGCAGTGAGAGAGGGGGCAGAGAGAGAGGGCGACAGAGAGGGGGTCAAAGAGCAGGGGAGAAAGAGAGGGGACAGAGAGGGGGGATAGAGAGAGGGGGACAGGGAGAGGGCGACAGAGTGAGGGGGTACAGAGTGAGGGGGACAGAGAGAGGGGGGCAGAGAGAGAGGGGGCAGAGAGAGAGGGGGCAGAGAGAGGGGTCGGGGGGGCAGAGAGAGTGGGGGCAATGAGAGGGCAACAGAGAGGGGGTCAGAGAGCGGGGGAGAGAGACAGGGGACAGAGAGAGGGGGACAGAGAGAGTGGGGGACAGAGAGAGATGGGGACAGAGAGAGATGGGGACAGAGAACGGCGACAGAGAGAGGGGTGACAGAGAGAGAGGGGGACAGTGAGGTGGTACAGGGAGAGGCGGCTGTGAGAGAGTGGGGGTCAGAGAGAGGGCGACTGACAGAGGGGGACAGAGAGCGGGGGAGATAGAGGGGGTCAGAGAGAGAGGGGAACAGAGAGAGAGGGGGACAGAAAGAGAAGGGGCAGAAAGAGGCGACAGAGAGAGGGGGACAGAGAGAGAGGGGGACAGAGAGAGAGGAGGACAGAGAGAGAGGGGGACAGAGAGAGGGAGGGACAAAGAGAGGGGGAACAGAGAAAGGTGGGACAGAGAGAAGGGGGGATAGAGAGACGGTGACAGAGAGAGGGGGCAGAGAGAGGGAGACAGTGAGAGTGTTACAGAGTTGGGGAAAGAGAGGGGGTCAGAGAGAGGGGGGCAGAGAGAGAGGGGGGGACAGAGAGAGAGGGGGACAGAGAGGGGGTCAGAGAGCGGCGGAGAGAGAGAGGGGACAGAGAGAGAGGGGGCAGAGAGGGGGGGGCAGAGAGAGAGGAGGCAGAGAGACGGCGACAGAGAGAGAGGGGCGACAGAGAGAGGGGGACAGTGAGGTGGTACAGAGAGAGGCGGGTGTGAGAGAGTGGGGGTCAGACAGAGGTCGACAGAGAGAGGGGGACAGAGAGGGGGTCAGAGAGAGGGGGGGTCAGAGAGAGAGGGGACCAGAGAGAGAGGGGGCAGAAAGAGGCGACAGAGAGAGGGGGCCAGATAGGAGGACAGAGAGAGAGAGGGGGCCAGAGAGAGAGGAGGCCAGAGACAGGGGGGCAGAGAGAGAGGGGCATAGAGAGAGGGGGAGCAGAGAGTGGGTGAGATAGAGAGAGAGGGGCAGAGAGAGATGGGGGCAGACAGAGGGGGACAGAGTGAGGGGGACAGAGTGAGGGGGGCAGAGAGAGAGGGACAGAGAGAGGGGGACAGAGAGAGGGAGGCAGAGAGTTGGGGACAGAGAGAGTGGGGGACAGAGAGAGAGGGGGACAGAGAGAGAGGGGGACAGAGAGAGAGGGGACAGAGAGAGAGGAGGACAGAGAAAGGGGGGACAGAGAGAGAGGTAGGTGGGAGAGAGAGGGGGACAGAGATGGGGGAACAGAGAGCGCGGGACTGAGAGAGGGGGACAGAGAGAGAGGGGGACAAAGAGGAGGGATAGAGAGACGCGGGTGGGTGAGAGAGGGGGACAGAGGGGGACAGAGAGTGGGGAGATGGAGAGAGTGGTGGACAGATAGAGAGAGAGAACATAGAAGAATACAGCGCAGTACAGGCCCTTTGGCCCTCGATGTTGCGCCGATCCAAGCCCACCTAACCTATACTAACCCACTATCCTCCATATACCTATCCAATTCCCGCTTAAATGCCCATAAAGAGGGAGAGTCCACCACTGCTACTGGCAGGGCATTCCATGAACTTACGCCTCGCTGAGTGAAGAACCTACCCCTAACTTCAGTCCTATATCTACCCCCCCTTAATTTAAAGCTATGCCCCCTTGTAATACCCGACTCCATACGCGGGAAAAGGTTCACACTGTCAACCCTATCTAACCCCCTAATCATCTTGTACACCTCAATCAAGTCACCCCTAAACCTTCTTTTCTCTAATGAAAACAGCCCCAAGTGTCTCAGTCTTTCCTCATACGATCTTCCTTCCATACCAGGCAACATCCTGGTAAACCTCCTCTGCACCCGTTCCAGTGCCTCCACATCCTTCCTATAGTATGGCGACCAAAACTGCACACAATATTCCAGATGCGGCCGCACCAGAGGGGGGGGACAGAGAGAGCGGACGACAGAGAGGGGCTCGGA
This sequence comes from Chiloscyllium plagiosum, assembly GCF_037043375.1. Lineage (NCBI taxonomy): Eukaryota > Metazoa > Chordata > Chondrichthyes > Orectolobiformes > Hemiscylliidae > Chiloscyllium > Chiloscyllium plagiosum. Next base: position 82,568,628 of record NW_028270169.1, read on the forward strand.
GAGAGAGAGAGAGGATACAGAGAGAGGGGGACAGAGAGAGGGGGACAGAGAGTGGGGGGATGGAGAGGGTGGCAGACAGAGAGAGAGGGGGACAGAGAGGGGGGAGAGATAGAGTGGACAGAGAGAGAGGGACAGAGAGAGGGGCAAAGAGAGGGGGACAGAGAGAGGGGGGACAGAGAGAGGGGGGGCAGATAGAGGGGGAGACAGAGAGAGAGATGGGTGGGAGAGAGAGGGGGACAGAGAGAGGAGGACAGAGATGGGGGAACAGAGAGAGCGGGACTGAGAGAGAGGGGGACAGAGAGAGAGGGGGACAAAGAGGAGGGATAGAGAGATGCGGGTGGGAGAGAGAGAGGGGGACAGAGGGGGACAGAGAGTGGGGAGATGGAGAGAGTGGTGGACAGATAGAGAGAGAGGGGGACAGAGAGAGCGGGCGACAGAGAGGCGTCAGAGAGCGGGGAGAGAGAGAGGATACAGAGAGAGGGGGACAGAGAGAGGGGGACAGAGAGAGGGGGGCAGAGAGAGAGGGGGCAGAGAGAGAGGGTGACAGAGAGAGGGGACGGGGGGGCAGAGAGAGAGGGGGCAGAGAGAGAGGGTGACAGAGAGAGGGGACAGAGAGAGGGGGGACAGAGAGAGGGGGAGACAGAGAGAGAGGTGGGTGGGAGAGTGAGGGGGGCAGAGATGGGGGAACCGAGAGAGAGGGGGCCAGAGAGAGAGGAGGCCAGAGACAGGGGGGCAGAGAGAGAGGTGGAAATGTGTTGCTGGAAAAGCGCAGCAGGTCAGGCAGCATCTAGGAAACAGGAGAATCGACGTTTCGGTCATTAGCCCTTTCTTCAGGAATGAGGCTTGTGTCAGTGGAAGGGTACTGGTCGGTACGGCGGTAAAGAAAGAAGCGGAGTGCTTTGAGTCCTTCGTGATGGGGATGGAGGTGTACAGGGACTGGATGTCCATGGTGAAAATAAGGCGTTGGGGACCGGGGAAGCGAAAATCATGGAGGAGGTGGAGGGCATGGGTGGTGTCCCGAACGTAGGTGGGGAGTTCTTGGACTAAGAGGGACAGGACCGTGTCGAGGTATGCCGAGATGAGTTCGGTGGGGCAGGAGCAGGCTGAGACAATGGGTCGTCCGGGGCAGTCAGGTTTGTGGATTTTGGGCAGGAGGTAGAAGCAGGAGGTGCGGGGTTGTGGGACTATGAGGTTGGAGGCGGTGGATGGGAGGTCCTCTGAGGTGATGAGTTTATGGACGGTCTGGGAGATGATGGTTTGGTGGTGGGGGGTGGGGTCATGGTCAAGGGGGCAGAAGGAGGAGTTATCTGCGAGTTGGCGTTTGGCCTCAGCGGTGTAGAGGTCGGTGTGCCAAACTACTACCGCGCCTCCCTTGTCTGCTGGTTTGATAGTGATGTTGGGGTTGCGACGGAGTGAATGGAGGGCTGCGCGTTCCGAGGGTGAGAGGTTGAAGAAGGGCTAATGCCCGAAACGTCGATTTTCCTGTTCCCTGGATGCTGCCTGACCTGCTGCGCTTTTCCAGCAACATTTCCATCTCTGATCTCCAGCATCTGCAGACCTCACTTTCTCCTCGGCAGAGAGAGAGGGGCAGAGAGAGAGGGGGAACAGAGAGTGGGGGAGATAGAGAGAGAGGGGCAGAGAGAGATGGGGGCAGACAGAGGGGGACAGAGAGAGAGGGACAGAGAGAGGGGAGACAGAGAGAGGGAGGCAAAGAGTTGGGGAGATAGAGGGGGTCAGAGAGTGGGAACAGAGAGAGGGGTACAGAGTGGGGCAGGGGAGATGGGATGTCAGAGAGAGGGGGACAGAGAGTGGGGGGATGGAGAGAGATGGGGGGACAGAGAGGGGGGAGAGATAGAGTGGACAGAGAAAGAGAGGGACAGAGAGAGTGGGGGCAGAGAGAGGGGGCAGAGAGAGAAGGGGGCAGAGAGAGAGAGGGGGACAGAGAGAGAGGGGGACAGAGAGAGAGGGGACAGAGAGAGGGGGGACAGAGAGAGGGGGACAGAGAGAGGGGGAGACAGAGAGAAAGGTGGGTGGGAGAGAGAGAGGGGGACAGAGATGGGGGAACAGAGAGAGCGGGACTGAGAGAGAGGGGGGCAGAGAGAGAGGGGGACAAAGAGGAGGGATAGAGAGATGCGGGTGGGAGAGAGAGGGGGACAGAGGGGGACAGAGAGTGGGGAGATGGAGAGAGAGGGGCAGAGAGAGATGGGGGCAGACAGAGGGGGACAGAGAGAGAGGGACAGAGAGAGGGGAGACAGAGAGAGGGAGGCAGAGAGTTGGGGAGATAGAGGGGGTCAGAGAGTGGGATCAGAGAGAGGGGTACAGAGTGGGGCAGGGGAGATGGGATGTCAGAGAGAGGGGGACAGAGAGTGGGGGGATGGAGAGAGATGGGGGACAGAGAGGGGGGAGAGATAGAGTGGACAGAGAGAGAGAGGGACAGAGAGAGTGGGGGCAGAGAGAGGGGGCAGAGAGAGAGGGGGGCAGAGAGAGAGGGGGACAGAGAGAGAGGGGGACAGAGAGAGAGGGGACAGAGAGAGGGGGGACAGAGAGAGGGGGACAGAGAGAGGGGGAGACAGAGAGAAAGGTGGGTGGGAGAGAGAGGGGGACAGAGATGGGGGAACAGAGAGAGCGGGACTGAGAGAGAGGGGGGCAGAGAGAGAGGGGGACAAAGAGGAGGGATAGAGAGATGCGGGTGGGAGAGAGAGGGGGACAGAGGGGGACAGAGAGTGGGGAGATGGAGAGAGTGGTGGACAGATAGAGAGAGAGAGGGGGACAGAGAGCGCGGGCGACAGAGAGGCGTCAGAGAGCGGGGAGAGAGAGAGCATACAGAGAGAGGGGGACAGAGAGAGGGGGACAGAGAGAGGGGTCAGAGAGAGGGGGGCAGAGAGAGAGGGGGACAGAGAGAGAGGGGACAGAGAGAGAGGGCAGAGAGAGAGGGTGACAGAGAGAGGGGACAGAGAGAGGGGGGACAGAGAGAGGGGGAGACAGAGAGAGAGTTTGGTGGGAAAGAGAGGGGGACAGAGATGGGGGAACAGAGAGAGCGGGACTGAGAAGAAGGGGGACAGAGAGAGAGGGGACAAAGAGGAGGGATAGAGAGATGCGGGTGGGAGAGAGAGGGGGACAGAGGGGGACAGAGAGTGGGGAGATGGAGAGAGTGATGGACAGATAGAGAGAGAGAGGGGGACAGAGAGAGCGGACGACAGAGTGGCGTCAGAGAGCGGGGAGAGAGAGAGGATACGGAGAGAGGGGGACAGAGAGAGGGGGACAGAGAGAGGGGGCAGAGAGAGAGGGGGCAGAGAGAGAGAGAGGGTGACAGAGAGAGGGGACAGAGAGAGTGGGGGCAGTGAGAGGTGGCAGAGAGAGGGCAGAGAGAGAGGGGACAGAGAGAGGGGGACAGAGAGAGATGGGGCAGAGAGAGAGGGGGACAGAGAGAGTGGGACGGAGAGAGGAGGGCAGAGAGACAGGGGAGAGAGAGAGGGGAACAGTGAGTGGGTACAGCAAGAGAGGGACAGAGAGAGAGGGACAGAGAGAGAGGGGCAGAGAGAGGGGGTTCAGAGAGAGGGGGACAGAGAGAGAGGAGGACAGAGAGGGGGGACAGATAGAGGGGACAGAGAGAGGGGGAACAGATAGGGGGGAATGAGAGAGAGGGGATAGAGAGACGGTGACAGAGGTGGGGCAGAGAGAGGAGGGCGACAGAGAGAGGGGGACAGAGAGAGAGAGGGGGACAGGGAGGGGGGCAGAGAGAGAGGGCGAGATAGAGGGGACAGAGAGGGGGACAGAGAGAGGGGTTCAGAGAGAGGGGGACAGAGCGAGGGGGATATAGTGGGGGACAGAGAGAGGGGAACAGAGAGTGGGGGACATAGAGAGGGGTACAGAGTGGGGGAGAGGGGGGTCAGAGCGAGGGGGACAGAGAGTGGGGTGATGTAGAGAGTGGGGGACAGAGAGAGAGAGGGGGAGACAGAGAAGGGTCAGAGAGAGGGAGAGAGAGAGGGGACAGAGATGGGGGAACAGAGAGAGCGGGACAGAGAGAGAGGGGGACAAAGAGGAGGGATAGAGAGAGGCGGGTGGGAGAGAGATGAGGACAGAGGGGGACATAGAGTGGGGAGACGGAGAGAGTACGGGACAGAGAGAGAGAGAGGGGGACAGAGAGAGAGGGTGACAGAGAGGGGGTCAGAGAGCGTGGGAGAGAGAGAGGACACAGAGTGAGGTTGACAGAGACGGGGGACAGAGAGGGGGACAGAGAGAGAGGGCAGAGAGAGTGGGTGACAGAGAGAGGGAGATAGAGAGGGGGCAGAGAGAGAGGGCAGAGAGGGGGCAGAGAGAGAGGGGGACAGAGAGAGGGGGACAGAGAGAGGGGGACAGAGAGGGGGGGACAGAGGGAGGGGGTGACAGAGAGAGGGGGACAGAGAGAGGGGGACAGAGAGAGAGGCGGACAGATAGAGTCGGGACACAGAGGGGGGACAGAGAGAGGGGGCAGATAGAGGGGGGCAGAGAGAGAGGGGGACAGAGAGAGTGGGACAGAGAGAGGAGGGCAGAGAGAGAGGGGGACAGAGAGAGAGGGGACAGAGAGAGAGGGGGACAGAGAGAGAGGGGCAGAGAGAGAGGGGGCAGAGAGAGAGGGGGGCAGAGAGAGAGGGGGACAGAGAGTGGGGGAGATAGAGGGCGATAGAAGGGACAGACAGTCGGGGAGATTGAGGTGGTCAGAGAGAGGGGGACAGATAGAGAGGGACAGAGAGTGGGGCAGACTGTGGGGGTTCAGAGAGAGGGGTGACAGAGAGGAGAAGGACAGAGAGAGGGGGACAGAGAGAGAGGGACAGTGAGAGAGGGGGACAGAGAGAGAGGGGGGACAGAGAGAGGGGGCAGAGAGTGGGGCAGATAGAGGGGGGGCAGAGAGAGGGGGGATAGAGAGAGGGGGACAGAGAGACGGTGACAGAGAGGGGGAGAGAGAGGGCGACAGAGAGAGGGGAACAGAGAAAGGGGGCACAGAGAGAGTGGGGCAGATAGAGGGGGGCAGAGAGGGGGGATAGAGAGAGGGAGGACAGAGAGACGGTGACAGAGAGGGAGAGAGAGAGGGCGACAGAGAGAGGGGAACAGAGAAAGGGGGAACAGAGAGAGTGGAGCAGATAGAGGGGGGCAGAGAGAGGGGGGATAGAGAGGTGGGGACAGAGAGAGGGGGGCAGAGAAAGGGGGCACAGAGAGAGAGGGACAGAGAAAGGGGAGACAGAGAGAGGGGGACAGAGTGTGGGGGAGAGAGAGAGGGGGTTCAGAGAGAGGGGGGACAGAGAGAGGGGGGACGGGGGGGACAGAGAGAGGGGGACAGAGTGAGGAGGGACAGAGAGACGATGACAGACAGAGAGCAGAGAGAGGGCGACAGAGCGGGAGGGACAGAGAAAGGGGGGGCAGAGAGAGGGGGGACAGAGAGTGGGGGCAGAGAGAGAGGGGGGACAGAGAGAGGGGGGACAGAGAGAGGAGGGACAGAGAGACGGTAACAGAGAGGGTGGAGAGAGTGGGCGACAGAGAGAGGGGGATAGAGAGAGGGGGACAGAGGGAGGGGGGACAGAGAGACGGTGACAGAGAGGGGGGAAGATAGGGCGACAGAGAGAGGCGGGTCAGAGAAAAGCAGGGACAGAGCGAGGCGGGTCAGAGAAAAGGGGGACAGAGAGAGGGGGTCAGAGAGAGAGGGGAGAGAGAGAGGGGACAGAGAGAGGGGGACCGAGAGAGAGGGGAGAGAGAGAGGAGACAGAGAGTGGGGCAGATAGAGGGGGTCAGAGAGAGGGATGACAGAGAGAGGGGAACAGAGAGAGGGGAACAGAGAGAGGGGGCAGAGAGAGAGGGGGGACAGAGAGAGGGGGGACAGAGAGAGGGAGAGAGAGAGAGGGGGGACAGAGAGAGGGGGACAGTGAGTGGGGGGACAGAGAGGGGGGGCAGAGAGAGGGGGGACAGAGAGAAGGGGGACAGAGAGGGGGGGACAGAGAGAGGGCGACAGAGAGAGGTGGACAGAGAGAGGGGGACAGAGAGAGTGCGAAAGAGTGAGGGGGTCAGAGTGAGGGGGGACAGAGAACGGGGGTCAGAGAAAAGGGGGGGACAGAGACGGGGGTCAGAGAGCGCGGGGGAGAGAGAGGGGACAAAGAGAGGGGGACAGAGAGAGAGGGGACAGAGAGTGGGGTAGATAGAGGGGTGCAGAGAGAGGGGGGCAGAGAGAGGGGGGACAGAGAGAGGACGACAGAGAGAGGGGGGACAGAGCGAGGGGGGACAGAGAGAGAGAGGGGGGACAGAGAGAGGGGGACAGAGAGAGAGGGGGCTGAGAGAGTGGGGACAGAGGGGGGGGGAACAGAGAGAGAGTGGACAGGGGGGGACAGAGAGACGGTGACAAAGAGGGGACAGAGAGAGGGCGACAGAGAGAGGACAGAGAGAGGGGTGACAGAGAGGGGGGACAGAGAGAGAGGGGACAGAGAGGGGGAGACCGAGAGAGAGGGGCAGATAGAGGGGGGCAGAAAGAGGGGGGGGCACAGAGGGAGGGGGGACAGAGAGGGGGCAGAAAGAGAGCGACAGAGAGAGAGGGGGACAGAGAGAGGGGGTGACAGAGCGGGGGCAGAGAGTGGGTGAAAGAGAGAGCGGGACAGAGGGAGAGGGGGCAGATAGAGGGGGACAGAGAGAGGGGGACAGAGAGATGGTGACAGAGAGGGGGCAGAGAGGGGGGACAGAGCGCAGTGGGGGACAGAGAGAAGGGGGGAGAAAGAGGGGACCAGAGGGAGGGGGGACAGAGAGTGGGGGACAGAGAGAGGGGTACAGAGTGGGGGAGAGAGAGGGGGCAGAGAGAGGAGGACTGAGGGGGGACAGAGAGACGTTGACAGAGAGGGTTAGAGAGTGGGCACAGAGAGAGGGGGGACAGAGAGAGGGGGAATAGAGAGAGGGGGGTAGAGAGAGGGGGAGAGAGAAGGAGGGGAGCAGAGAGAGGGGGCCAGAGAGAGGGATACAGAGGGAGGGGTGACAGAGAGACGGTGACAGAGAGGGTGCAAACAGAGAGAGGGGACAGTGACGGGGGGACAGGGAGAGGGGGGGACAGAGAGAGATGGGGACAGAGAGAGGAGGAGCAGAGAGAGGGGACAGAGGGAGGGGGACAGAGAGACGAGGACAGAGAGAGGGGGCAGAGAGAGGGTGACAGGGGGGGGGACAGAGAGCGGGGGAGAGAGAGAGGGGTACAGCGAGACGGGTACAGAGAGACGGGGACGGAGGGGGGGACGGGGGAACAGAGAGAGGGGTGGACAGACAGAGGGGGACAGAGAGATAGGGACAGAGAGACGGGGACAAAGAGGGGTGACAGAGAGGGGTGAGGACGGAGAGAGGGGGGACAGAGAGGGGTGAGGACAGAGAGAGGAGGGGTGACAGAGAGAGGGGTGACAGAGAGAGATGGGGACAGAGAGGGGGGACAGAGAGACAGGGAAAAAGAAAGGGGGCAGAGAGGGGGTGACAGAGAGAGAGGGGGGACAGAGAGGGGGGAGAGAGAGGGGGCAGAGAGAGGAGGGACAGAGAGAGGGGGTACAGAGAGAGGGGGAGCAGAGGGGGGACAGAGAGGGGGGGACGGGGGGAGACAGAGGGGAGGGACAGAGGGAGGGGACAGAGGGAGGGGTGACAGAGAGAGGGGACAGAGGGAGGGGTGACAGAGAGGGGGCAGAGAGAGGGGGGACAGAGAAAGGGGATCAGAGAGAGGGGGACAGAGGGGGGGAACAGAGAGAGATCGGGGACAGAGAGAGATGGGGACAGAGAGGGGGACACAGAGAGAGCAGGACAGAGAGAGGGCGACAGGGAGAGGGGGGACAGAGAGCGGGGGAGATAGAGGGTGTCAGTGAGAGGGCGTCAGAGAGAGAGGGGTACAGAGAGAGGGGGTACAGAGAGTGGGGGACAGAGAGTGGGGGACAGAGATTGGGGGACAGAGAGAGGGCAACAGAGAGGGGGCGACAGAGAGGGGTGACAGAGAGGGGGGACAGAGAGGGGGACAGAGAGCGGGGGAGATAGAGGGCGTCAGTGAGAAGGGGTCAGAGAGAGAGGGGACAGAGAGAGAGGGGACAGAGAGAGGGGGACAGAGAGAGGGGTACAGAGTGGGGGAGAGAGAGGGGGAGAGAGAGGGCCACAGAGAGAGGGGGACAGAAAGAGGGGGACAGAGAGAGGGGGCAGAGAGAGGGGGGACAGAGAGAGGGGCACAGAGAGTGGCGGAGATAGAGGGAGTCAGAGAGAGGGGGGCAGAGAGAGGGGGCAGAGAGTGGGGGAACAGAGAGAGGGGGGACAGAGAGAAGGAGTCAGAGAGAAGGGGAGACAGAGAGAGGGGGACAGAGAGAAGGGGCAGAGAGAGGGGGACAGAGAGAGGGGGTCAGAGGGAGTGGGGACAAAGAGTTGGGGACAGACAGAGAGAGGGAACAGAGACGGTTGGACAGAGAGACGGGGACACAGAGAGAGGTGACAGAGAGTGTGTCAGAGAGAGGGGAACAGAGAGAGGGGGATGGAGAGAGTGGGGGACAGAGGGGGTTGGGGGGACGGAGAGGGAGAAGACAGAGAGAGGAGGGACAGAGGGGGTGCAGTAAGAGATGGGGACAGAAAGAGCACGGGGACAGAGAGAGGGGGGACAGAGATGGGGGGACAGAGAAAGTGGGACAGAGAGAGGGGGGACAGAGAGAGGGGACAGAGAGAGAGGGAGACAGAGGGAGGGGGTCAGAAGGAGGTGTACAGTGTGGGGAAGAGAGGGGGGTCAGAGAGAGGGGGTCAGAGAGAGGGGAAAAGAGAGAGTAGGACAGAGAGACGGGTATACAGAGAGGTGACAGAGAGGGGGCTGAGAGAGTGCGACAAAGAGAGGGTGACAGAGAGAGGGAGGGACAGAGAGAGGCGGGTGGGAGAGAGAGGGGGACAGAGAGAGAGGGGACAGAGAGTGGGGTAGATAGAGGGGTGCAGAGAGAGGGGGGCAGAGAGAGGGGGGACAGAGAGAGGGCGACAGAGAGAGGGGGGATAGAGCGAGGGGGGACAGAGAGAGAGAGGGGGGACAGAGAGAGGGGGACAGAGAGAGAGGGGGCTGAGAGAGTGGGGACAGGGGGGGGGAACAGAGAGAGAGTGGACAGGGGGGGACAGAGAGACGGTGACAAAGAGGGGACAGAGAGAGGGCGACAGAGAGAGGACAGAGAGAGGGGTGACAGAGAGGGGGGACAGAGAGAGAGGGGACAGAGAGGGGGAGACCGAGAGAGAGGGGCAGATAGAGGGGGGCAGAAAGAGGGGGGGGCACAGAGGGAGGGGGGACAGAGAGGGGGCAGAAAGAGAGCGACAGAGAGAGAGGGGGACAGAGAGAGGGGGTGACAGAGCGGGGGCAGAGAGTGGGTGAAAGAGAGAGCGGGACAGAGGGAGAGGGGGCAGATAGAGGGGGACAGAGAGAGGGGGACAGAGAGATGGTGACAGAGAGGGGGCAGAGAGGGGGGACAGAGCGCAGTGGGGGACAGAGAGAAGGGGGGAGAAAGAGGGGACCAGAGGGAGGGGGGACAGAGAGTGGGGGACAGAGAGAGGGGTACAGAGTGGGGGAGAGAGAGGGGGCAGAGAGAGGAGGACTGAGGGGGGACAGAGAGACGTTGACAGAGAGGGTTAGAGAGTGGGCACAGAGAGAGGGGGGACAGAGAGAGGGGGAATAGAGAGAGGGGGGTAGAGAGAGGGGGAGAGAGAAGGAGGGGAGCAGAGAGAGGGGGCCAGAGAGAGGGGTACAGAGGGAGGGGTGACAGAGAGACGGTGACAGAGAGGGTGCAAACAGAGAGAGGGGACAGTGACGGGGGGACAGGGAGAGGGGGGACAGAGAGAGATGGGGACAGAGAGAGGAGGAGCAGAGAGAGGGGACAGAGGGAGGGGGACAGAGAGACGATGACAGAGAGAGGGGGCAGAGAGAGGGTGACAGGGGGGGGGGACAGAGAGCGGGGGAGAGAGAGAGGGGTACAGCGAGACGGGTACAGAGAGACGGGGACGGAGGGGGGGACGGGGGAACAGAGAGAGGGGTGGACAGACAGAGGGGGACAGAGAGATAGGGACAGAGAGACGGGGACAAAGAGGGGTGACAGAGAGGGGTGAGGACGGAGAGAGGGGGGACAGAGAGGGGTGAGGACAGAGAGAGGGGGGTGACAGAGAGAGGGGTGACAGAGAGAGATGGGGACAGAGAGGGGGGACAGAGAGACAGGGAAAAAGAAAGGGGGCAGAGAGGGGGTGACACAGAGAGAGGGGGGACAGAGAGGGGGGAGAGAGAGGGGGCAGAGAGAGGAGGGACAGAGAGAGGGGGTACAGAGAGAGGGGGAGCAGAGGGGGGGACAGAGAGGGGGGGACGGGGGGGAGACAGAGGGGAGGGACAGAGGGAGGGTACAGAGGGAGGGGTGACAGAGAGAGGGGACAGAGGGAGGGGTGACAGAGAGGGGGCAGAGAGAGGGGGGACAGAGAAAGGGGATCAGAGAGAGGGGGACAGAGGGGGGGAACAGAGAGAGATCGGGGACAGAGAGAGATGGGGACAGAGAGGGGGACACAGAGAGAGCAGGACAGAGAGAGGGCGACAGGGAGAGGGGGGACAGAGAGCGGGGGAGATAGAGGGTGTCAGTGAGAGGGCGTCAGAGAGAGAGGGGTACAGAGAGAGGGGGTACAGAGAGTGGGGGACAGAGAGTGGGGGACAGAGATTGGGGGACAGAGAGAGGGCAACAGAGAGGGGGCGACAGAGAGGGGTGACAGAGAGGGGGGACAGAGAGGGGGACAGAGAGCGGGGGAGATAGAGGGCGTCAGTGAGAAGGGGTCAGAGAGAGAGGGGACAGAGAGAGAGGGGACAGAGAGAGGGGGACAGAGAGAGGGGTACAGAGTGGGGGAGAGAGAGGGGGAGAGAGAGGGCCACAGAGAGAGGGGGACAGAAAGAGGGGGACAGAGAGAGGGGGCAGAGAGAGGGGGGACAGAGAGAGGGGCACAGAGAGTGGCGGAGATAGAGGGAGTCAGAGAGAGGGGGGCAGAGAGAGGGGGCAGAGAGTGGGGGAACAGAGAGAGGGGGGACAGAGAGAAGGAGTCAGAGAGAAGGGGAGACAGAGAGAGGGGGACAGAGAGAAGGGGCAGAGAGAGGGGGACAGAGAGAGGGGGTCAGAGGGAGTGGGGACAAAGAGTTGGGGACAGACAGAGAGAGGGAACAGAGACGGTTGGACAGAGAGACGGGGACACAGAGAGAGGTGACAGAGAGTGTGTCAGAGAGAGGGGAACAGAGAGAGGGGGATGGAGAGAGTGGGGGACAGAGGGGGTTGGGGGGACGGAGAGGGAGAAGACAGAGAGAGGAGGGACAGAGGGGGTGCAGTAAGAGATGGGGACAGAAAGAGCACGGGGACAGAGAGAGGGGGGACAGAGATGGGGGGACAGAGAAAGTGGGACAGAGAGAGGGGGGACAGAGAGAGGGGACAGAGAGAGAGAGGGAGACAGAGGGAGGGGGTCAGAAGGAGGTGTACAGAGTGGGGAAGAGAGGGGGGTCAGAGAGAGGGGGTCAGAGAGAGGGGAAAAGAGAGAGTAGGACAGAGAGACGGGTATACAGAGAGGTGACAGAGAGGGGGCTGAGAGAGTGCGACAGAGAGAGGGTGACAGAGAGAGGGAGGGACAGAGAGAGGCGGGTGGGAGAGAGAGGGGGACCGAGAGAGGGGGAACAGAGAGGGGTGGGACAGAAAGAGGAGGACAGAGAGAGGGGGTCAGAGAGAGGGGGACAGAGAGAGAGGGACAGAGAGAGAGGGTGTCAGAGAGCGAGGGGGACAGAGAGAGGGGGTACAGAGAGAGAGGGGGACAGAGAGAGATGGACAGAGATAGAAGGGGACAGAGAGAGAGGGGGACAGAGAGAGGGAGACAGAGAGAGGGGGACAGAGCGAGGGGGACAGAGCGAGGGGACATAGGGAGGGGGGACAGAGAGAGGGGGACAGAGAGAGTGGGAACAGAGAGAGTAGGGGCAGAGAGAGGGGACAGAGGGAGGGGGGGCAGAGAGACGATGACAGAGAGGGGGCAGAGAGAGGGGGACAGAGAGCGGGGGAGAGAGAGAGGGGTACAGAGACACGGGTACAGAGAGACGGGGACAGAGGGGGGGAACGGGGGACCAGAGAGAGGGGTGGACAGAGACAGGGGGACAGAGAGACAGGGACAGAGAGACGGGGACAAAGAGGGGGGACAGAGAGGGGTGAGGACAGAGAGAGGGGGGACAGAGAGGGGTGAGGACAGAGAGAGATGGGGTCAGAGAGAGGGGGGACAGAGAGACGGGGACAAACAAAGGGGGCAGAGAGAGGGTGACAGAGAGAGAAGGGGGACAGAGAGAGGGGGAGAGAGGGTGCAGAGAGAGGGGGTATAGATGGAGGGGGGACAGAGAGAGGGGGAACGGGGGTGACAGAGAGGGGGGACAGAGGGAGGGGTGACAGAGATGGGGAAGAGAGAGGGGGACAGAGAGAGGGGGGATGGAGAGAGTGGGGGACAGAGGGGGTTGGGGGACGGAGAGGGAGAGGACAGAGAGAGGATGGACAGAGGGGGGACTGTAAGAGATGGGAACAGAAAGAGCACGGGGACAGAGAGAGGGGGGAGAGAGAGACGGGACAGAGAGGGGGGACAGAGAGAGGGGGACACAGAGAGAGGGGGACAGAGAGAGAGAGGGGGACAGAAGAAGGGGTACAGAGTGGGGGAGAGAGAGGGGGTCAGAGAGAGTAGGACAGAGAGACGGGACGACAGAGAGAGGGAGGGACAGAGAGAGAGGGGTACAGAGAGAGAGAGGGGGGGACAGAGAGAGAGGGTTTCAGTGAGCGGGGGACAGAGAGGGGCGGACAAAGAGAGAGGGGGGCAGAGAGAGGAACACAGAGTGTGAGGGGGAGGTAGACGGGGTCAGAGAGCGCGGAGATAGAGGGGGTCAGAGGGAGGAGGGACAGAGAGTGGGGAAGATAGAGATTAGATTAGATTACAGTGTGGAAACAGGCCCTTTGGCCAACAAGTCCACACTGACCCGTCGAAGTGCAACCCACCCGTACCCCTACATTTACCCCTTACCTAACACTACGGGCAATTTAACCTGGCCAATTCACCTGACCCTGCACATTTTTGGACTGTGGGAGGAAACCGGAGTACCCGGAGGAAACCCACGCAGACACGGGGAGAATGTGCAAACTCCACACAGTCATTCGCCTGAGGCGGGAATTGAACCCGGGTCTCTGGCGCTGTGAGGCAGCAGTGCTAACCACCGCGCCACCGTGCCGCCCACGGGGACAGAGAGAGAGAGAGAGGGAGACAGAGAGTGAGGGACACAGAGAGTGAGGGAGATGGGGGGGGTCAGAGAGAGGGGGACGAAAAGAGGGGGAGGTAGACGGGGTCAGAGAGAGCGAGACAGATGGCGGGAAGGTAGTCAGAGGGATGGGGGGACAGAGAGTGGGGGACAGAGAGAGGGGTACAGAGTGGCAGAGAGAGGGGGACAGAGAGTGGGCAGAGAGAGGGCAACAGAGAGAGGGGGACAGAGACCGGGGGAGAGAAAGGGGGACAGAGAGAGGGGAACAGAGAGAGAGATGGGGACAGAGAGAGAGGAGGACAGAGAGAGGGGGGGACAGAGAGAGGGGGGAAGAGAGAGAGGGGGCAGAGAGAGAGGGGGAGAGAGAGAGGGGGACCGAGAGAGAGAGGGGAACAGAGAGGGGGGACAGAGAGAGAGGGGGACAGAGAAAGAGGGGGACAGAGAGCGGGGGGAACAGAGAACAGGGGGGACAGAGAGCGGGGGGTTAGAGAGCGGGGGAGACAGAGAGAGGGAGACAGAGAGGGGGGTACAGAGAGAGGGGGACAGAGAGCGGGGGAGGTAGAGGGCGTCAGTGAGAGGGGGTCAGAGAGAGAGAGTGGGACAGAGAGAGGTCAACAGAGAGAGGGGGACAGAGAGTGGGGGACAGAGAGTGGGGCACAGAGAGTGGGAGAGAGAGTGGGGGAGAGAATGGGGAGAGAGTAGGGGAGAGAGAGGGCTACAGAGAGAGGGGACAGAGAGGGAGCAGAGAGAGGGGGGACAGAGAGAGGGGGACAGAGAGAGGGGGACAGAGAGAGGGGGATAGAGAGGGAACAGAGAGAGGGGGACAGAGAGGGCGGGACAGAGAGAGGGGCATAGAGAGTGGGGAAGATAGAGGGGGTCAGAGGGAATGGGGACAGAGAGAGGGTTACAGAGTGGGGGAAAGAGAGGTTGTCAGAGAAAGGGGGACAGAGAGAGGGGGGACAGAGAGAATGGGGACAGAGAGAGGGCTACAGAGAGCGGGGGACAGAGAGCGGGGACAGAGAGAGGGGGACAGAGAGGGGGACAGAGAGAGGGGGACAGAGAGTGGGGGACAGAGAGTGGGGGGATGGAGAGAGTCGGGGACAGAGGAGGTCGTGGGGGACAGAGGGCGAGAGGACAGAGAGGGGGCAGAAAGAGGGGACAGAGGGAGGGGGGGCCGAGAGAGGGAGACAGAGAGAGGGGGAGATATAGGGGGTCATAGGGAGGGGGGAGAGAGAGTGGGGGAGAGGGAGGGGGAGAGAGAGGGCTACAGAGAGAGTGGGACAGAGAGAGGGAGACAGAGAGAGGGGGTAGAAAGAGGGCGACAGAGGGAGTGGGACAGATGGAGTGGGACAGAGGGAAAGGGGACAGAGAGACGGGGTCAGATAGAGGGGGACAGAGAGAGGGGGAGATAGGGGGGACAGAGAGTGGGGGACTGAGAGAGGGGTATAGAGTGGGGGACAGAGAGTGCTTCAGAAAGAGGGGGATAGAGAGCTGCGGACAGAGACTGCGGGACAGAGAGAGGGGGATGGACTGAATGGGGAACGGGGGGCAGGGGTGGACGGAGAGGGAGTGGACAGAAAGAGGAGGGATAGAGAGGGGGGAGAGAAAGAGATGCGGACAGAGAGAGCACGGGGACAGAGAGAGAGAGGGAACAGAGACAGTGGGACAGAGAGAGGGGCTACAGAGAGAGGGGGGACAGAGGGAGGGGGACAGAGGGAAGGGAGACAGAGAGATGGTGACTGGGAGGGAGCAGAGAGAGGTGGACAGAGAGGGGGGGACAGAGAGAGAGGGGGTCAGAAAGAGGGCGACAGAGAGAGGGGGGACAGAGAGAGGGGACAGAGAGAGAGAGGGACAGAGGGAGGGGGACAGAGAGAGGGGGACAGAGGGAGGGGGACAGAGGGAGGGGGGACAGAGAGAGGGGGACAGAGAGAGAGGGGGACAGAGAGGGGGAACAGAGAGGGGGGGACAGAGAGGGGGGACAGAGAGAGAGGGGAAAGAGAGAGGGGGAACAGAGAGAGAGATGGGGACAGAGAGTGAGGGGGACAGAGAGGGGGCAGAGAGTGGGCGACAGAGATAGGGCCACAGAGAGTGAGGGAGATAGAGGGGTTCAGAGAGAAGGGGGACAGAGAGTGGGGGACAGACAGTGGGGGGGACAGAGAGTGGGGGTCAGAGAGAGGGGGACATAGAGATGGGGACAGAGAGAGGGGGGAACAGTGAGAGTCGGGGACAGAGAGAGGGGGGACAGAGAGAGGGGCGACAGAGAGAGGTTGGACAGAGAGGGGGGGCCAGAGGGAGGGGGACAGAGGGAGGGGGGACAGAGAGATGGTGACTGGGAGGGAGCAGAGAGAGGTGGACAGAGAGGGGGGGAACAGAGAGAGAGGGGGTCAGAAAGAGGGCGACAGAGAGAGGCGAGACAGAGAGAGGGGGAGAGAGAGAGAGGGACAGAGGGAGGGGGACAGGGAGAGGGGGCAGAGGGAGGGGGGACAGAGAGAGGGGGACATAGAGGTGGGGACAGAGAGTGGGGGACAGAGAGAGATGGGGACAGTGAGAGGGGGGAACAGTGAGAGTCGGGGACAGAGAGAGGGGCTACAGAGAGAGGGGGGGACAGAGAGGGGGGGCCAGAGGGAGGGGTACAGAGGGAGGGGGGACAGAGAGATGGTGACTGGGAGGGAGCAGAGAGAGGTGGACAGAGAGGGGGGGACAGGGAGAGAGGGGGTCAGAAAGAGGGCGACAGAGAGAGGGGGGACAGAGAGAGGGGGACAGAGAGAGAGGGACAGAGGGAGGGGGACAGAGAGAGGGGGCAGAGGGAGGGGGACAGAGGGAGGGGGGACAGAGAGAGGGGGACAGAGGGAGGGGGACAGAGGGAGGGGGGACAGAGAGAGGGGGACAGAGAGAGGGGATAGAGAGAGGGGGACAGAGAGAAAGGGACAGCGGGAGGGGAACAGAGAGAGGGGGGCAGAGGGAGGGGGACAGAGGGAGGGGGAAAGAGAGAGGGGGACAGAGGGAGGGGGACAGAGGGAGGGGGGACAGAGAGAGGGGACAGAGAGAGAGGGGCACAGATAGTGTGGGTGATAGATGGGGTCAAATAGAGGGGACGGAAAGAGGGGGAGGTAGAGGGGGGCAGTGAGAGCAGGACAGAGAGATGTGGAGATAGAGGGGTCAGAGGGAGGGACGACAGAGAGTGGGGGGACAGAGAGAGGGGACAGAGAGAGAGAGGGACAGAGGGAGGGGGACAGAGAGAGGGTGACAGAGAGAGAGGGGGACAGAGAGAGGGGGACAGAGGGAGGGGGACAGAGGGGGGGGACAGAGAGATGGTGACTGGGAGGGGGCAGAGAGAGGGGGACAGAGAGGGGGGGACAGAGAGAAAGGGCGTCAGAAAGAAGGCGACAGAGAGAGGGGGCAGAAGGAGGGGGACAGAGAGAGGGGACAGAGAGGGGTTGATAGAGAGGGGGAACAGAGAGAGATGGGGACAGAGAGAGGGGTGGACAGAGGGAGAGGTACAGAGAGACGGTGACAGATATGGCGACAGAGAGAGGGGGACAGAGAGAGGGGGACAGAGAGAGGGGTCAGAGAGAGGGGGAACAGAGAGAGTGGGGGACAGAGAGAGGGGGTACAGGCTATAGAGAGAGGGGCTACAGAGAGATGGGGGACAGAGAGGGGGGCACAGAGAGGGGGGACAGAGAGAGGGGGACAGAGAGAGGGGAACAGAGGGAGGGGGACAGAGAGAGGGGGGACAGAGGGAGGGGGACAGAGAGATGGTGACTGGGATGGGGCAGAGAGAGGGAGACAGAGAGGGGGGACAGAGAGAGGGGGACAGAGAGAGGGGGACAGAGGGAGGGGGACAGAGTGAGGGAGGACAGAGAGACGGTGACAGAGAGGGCGACAGAGAGAGGGGGACAGAGAGGGGTGGACAGAGGGAGGGGGACAGAGGGAGAGGGGACAGAGAGAGGGGGACAGAGAGAGGGGGACAGAGAGAGGGGGACAGAGAGAGGGGGGCAGAGGGAGGGGGACAGAGGGAGGGGACAGAGAGAGGGGGACAGAGGGAGGGGGGAGACAGTGAGTGGGGGCACAGAGAGTGGGGGACAGAGTGGGGGAAAGGGAGGGGGAGAGAGAGGGCTACAGAGATAGTGGGACAGAGAGAGGGGACAGAGAGAGGGGGACAGAGAGAGAGGGGGACAGAGAGAGGGGCAGAAAGAGGGCGACAGAGGGAGGGGGACAGAGAGAGCGGGACAGATGGAGGGGGACAGAGAATGGGGGAGTGAGAGAGGGGGGACAGAGTTGGGGAGAGAGAGTCCGTCAGAGAGAGGGGGACAGTGAGCCGGGGACAGAGACTGGGGACAGAGAGAGGGGGATGGACTGAGTGGGGAACGGGGGGAGGGGTGGACGGAGAGGGAGTGGACAGAGAGAGGAGGGATAGAGAGGGGGGACAGAAAGAGATGCGGACAGAGAGAGCACCGGGACAGAGAGAGAGAGTGAACAGAGACAGTCGGACAGAGAGACGGGGACACAGAGAGAGGTGACAGCGAGGGGCAGAGAGAGGCGACAGAGAGAGGCGACAGAGAGAGGGGTCAGAGAGAGGGGGACAGCGAGAGGGGACAGAGAGAGGGGGGCAGAGAGGGGGACACTGAGAGAGGGGGTCAGAAAGGGAGGGGGACAGAGAGAGAGGGACAGAGATAGGGGGACAGAAAGGGGGGGACAGAGAGAGAGAGGGCTGCAGAGAGAGGAGGGACAGAGAGAGGGGGACAGAGAGCGGGCGACAGAAAGCGGTGGACGGGGGGTGAACAGCGAGATGGTGACTGAGAGGGGGCAGAGAGAGGGCTACAGAGAGGGGGGTACAGAGGTTTGGGACAGA
Organism: Chiloscyllium plagiosum; assembly: GCF_037043375.1. NCBI lineage: Eukaryota > Metazoa > Chordata > Chondrichthyes > Orectolobiformes > Hemiscylliidae > Chiloscyllium > Chiloscyllium plagiosum. The sequence continues at coordinate 82,586,753 of NW_028270169.1, forward strand.
GAGAGGGTGGACTGGGGGGGGCAGAGAGATGGGGACAGAGAGAGGGGGGACAGAGAGACAGTGACAGAGAGGGGGCAGAGAGAGGGCAATAGAGATGGGGGGACAGAGAGCGGGGAACAGAGCGAGGGGACAGAGAGATAGGGGTCAGAGAGAGGGGGGACAGAGAGGCAGTGACAGAGAGGGGGCAGAGAGAGGGCAATAGAGATGGGGGGACAGAGAGCGGGGAAAAGAGCGAGGGGGCAGAGAGATAGGGGTCAGAGAGAGGGGGACAGAGAGAGGGGGGACAGAGAGAGAGGGGACAGAGAGAGGGGGGGGGACAGAGAGAGAGGGGGACTGAGAGAGAGGGGGACAGAGAGAGAGGGGGTACAGAGAGAGAGAGGGGGTACAGAGAGAGAGGGGGACAGAGAGCGGGGGGGAGAGGGGGGTACCAGAGAGGGAGCAGAGAAAGGGGGAGAGAGAGGGGACAGAGAGAGAGAGAGAGGGGGGACAGAAAGAGAGGGGGGCAGAGAGAGAAGGGGCAGAGAGACGGTGACAGAGCGGGGGCAGAGAGAGGCCAAAAAAGAGAGGGGACAGTGAGAGGGGGACAGAGAAAGGGGGGACGAGGGGGACAGAGAGAGGGGGGACAGAGAAACTGTGACAGAGAAGGGGCAGAGAGCGGGCGACAGAGAGGGGGGGACGAGGGGGACAGAGAGACGGTGACAGAGAAGGGGCAGAGAGATGGTGACAGAGAAGGGGCAGAGAGCGGGCGACAGAGAGGGGGGGACGAGGGGGACAGAGAGACGGTGACAGAGAAGGGGCAGAGAGACGGTGACAGAGAGGGGGCAGAGAGCGGGCGACAGAGAGTGGTGGACGGGGCGGGGGGCGAACAGAGAGATGGTGACTGAGAGGGGGCAGAGAGACGAGGACAGAGAGAGGGGGGACAGAGAGACGGTGACTGAGAGGGGGCAGAGAGACGAGGACAGAGAGAGGGGGGACAGAGAGACGGTGACAGAGAGGGGGCAGAGAGAGGGCGATAGAGATGGGGGAACAGAGAGCGGGGAACAGAGCGAGGGGCAGAGAGAGGGGGTCAGAGAGAGAGAGCGTTAGAGAGAGAGGGGGACAGAGAGAGAGGGGACAGAGAGATGGTGACAGAGTAGGGGCAGAGAGAGGGCGACAGAGGGGGGGTTGTGAGAGGAGGGACAGAGAGAGGGGGAGAGAGAGAGAGGGGGACAGAGAGAGGGGGACAGAGAGAGAGGGGGACAGAGAGAGTGGGACAGAGAGAGGAGGGACAGAGAGAGGTGGACAGAGAGGGTGGGGGACAGAGAGAGGGGGACAGAGTGGGAGAGAGGGGGGCAGAGAGAGAGGGACAGAGAGTGGGCAGAGAGAGGGCAACAGAGAGAGGGGGACAGAGACCGGGGGAGAGAGAGGGCAGAGAGAGGGGGGGAACAGAGAGAGAGAGGGGGACAGAGAGGGGGGACAGAGAGGGAGGGGGACAGAGAGAGAGGGGAAAGAGAGAGGGGGGACAGAGAGAGGGGGGACAGAGAGAGGGGGACAGAAAGCGGGGGACAGAGAGCGGGGGAGGTAGAGGGCATTAGTGAGAGGTGGTCAGAGAGAGAGTGGGACAGAGAGAGGGCAACATAGAGAGGGGCACAGAGAGAGGGGGACAGAGAGTGGGAGAGAATGGGGGAAAGAGTGGGGGAGAGAGGGGGCAGAGAGAGGGGGACAGAGAGAGAGGAAGGACAGAGAAAGGGGGACAGAGAGAGAGGGGGACAGAGAAGGGACAGAGAGAGGGGGACAGAGAGGGGGGGACAGAGAGGGGGAGAGAATGGGGGAGAGAGTGGGGGAGAGAGGGGGCAGAGAGAGGGGGGACAGAGAGAGGAGAGACAGAGAGAGGGGGACAGAGAGGGGGGCAGAGAGAGGGGCACAGGGAGTGGGGACGATAGAGGGGGTCAGAGGGAGTGGGGACAGAGAGAGGGAGACAGAGAGAGGGGGACAGAGAGAGAGGGGGAAAGAGAGAGGGGGGAAAGAGAGGGGGGACAGAGAGAGGCGGACAGAGAGAGAGGGGAAAGAGAGGGGGGACAGAGAGAGAGGGGGACAGAGAGAGTGGGCAGAGAGGGGGAACATAGAAAGAGGGGGACAGAGAGCCGGGGAACAGAGAACGGGGGGACAGAGAGCTGGGGGTCAGAGAGAGGGGGGACAGAGAGAGGGGGACAGAAAGCGGGGGACAGAGAGCGGGTGAGGTAGAGGGCATCAGTGAGAGGGTGTCAGAGAGAGAGTGGGACAGAGAGAGGGCAACATAGAGAGGGGCACAGAGAGAGGGGGACAGAGAGTGGGAGAGAATGGGGGAAAGAGTGGGGGAGAGAGGGGGCAGAGAGAGGGGGGAACAGAGAGAGAGAGGGGGACAGAGGGGGGGACAGAGAGGGAGGGGGACAGAGAGAGAGGGGAAAGAGAGAGGGGGGACAGAGAGAGGGGGGACAGAGAGAGGGGGACAGAAAGCGGGGGACAGAGAGCGGGGGAGGTAGAGGGCATTAGTGAGAGGGGGTCAGAGAGAGAGTGGGACAGAGAGAGGGCAACATAGAGAGGGGCACAGAGAGAGGGGGACAGAGAGTGGGAGAGAATGGGGGAAAGAGTGGGGGAGAGAGGGGGCAGAGAGAGGGGGGACAGAGAGAGAGGAAGGACAGAGAAAGGGGGACAGAGAGAGAGGGGGACAGAGAGGGGACAGAGAGAGGGGGACAGAGAGGGGGGGACAGAGAGGGGGAGAGAATGGGGGAGAGAGTGGGGGAGAGAGGGGGCAGAGAGAGGGGGGACAGAGAGAGGAGAGACAGAGAGAGGGGGACAGAGAGGGGGGGCAGAGAGAGGGGCACAGGGAGTGGGGAAGATAGAGGGGGTCAGAGGGAGTGGGGACAGAGAGAGGGGGACAGAGAGAGGGGGACAGAGAGAGGGGGGACAGAGAGCGGGGGACAGAGAGCGGGGACAGAGAGAGGGGGAAGAGAGAGAGGGTCAGAGAGAGTGGGACAGATGAGGTCGTGCGGTACAGGGGGGGAGAGGACAGAGAGTGGAGGGACAGAGGGGGGAACAGTAAGAGATGGGGACCGAGAGAGCATGGGGATATAGAGACGGGGACAAAGAGAGGGGGGACAGAGAGAGGGGGACAGAGAGAGGGGGACAGAGAGAGAGGGGAGGGAGAGAGGGGACAGAGAGAGAGGGGCAGAGAGAGGGGGACAGAGAGAGAGGGGCAGAGAGAGGGGGACAGAGAGAGGGGGACAGAGAGAGAGGGGGACAGAGAGAGAGGGGGAACAGAGACAGTGGGACAGAGAGACGGGGACACAGAGAGAGGTGACAGAGAGGGGGCAGAGAGAGGGTGACAGAGAGAGGGGTCAGAGAGAGGGGGACAGCGTGAAGGAAGGACAGAGAGAGGCGGATGGGAGAGAGAAGGGGACAGAGAAAGGGGAGACAGAGAGGGGGACAGTGAGAGAGGGGGTCAGAGAGAGAGGGGGACAGAGAGAGAGAGAGAGGGACAGAGAGGGGGGGACAGAGAGGGGGTGCAGAGAGAGAGGGGAAAGAGAGAGAGTGGGCAGAGAGAGAGGTGGACAGAGCGAGGGGGACAGAGATAGAGATGGGGACAGAGAGAGAGGGGGACAGAGGGGGGGACAGAGAGAGGGGGACAGAGAGAGGGGGGACAGAGAGAGTAGGGACAGAGAGAGGGGGACAGAGAGCGGGCAACAGAGAGGGGTGGACGGGGGGAACAGCGAGATGGTGACTGAGAGGGGGCAGAGAGAGGGCTACAGAGAGGGGGGGACAGAGGTTTGGGACAGAGAGAGGGTGGAATGAGGCCGGAGGGCAGAGAGACGGGGACAGAGAGAGGGGGGACAGAGAGACAGTGACAGAGAGGGGGCAGAGAGAGGGCGATAGAGATGGGGGGACAGAGAGCGGGAAACAGAGCGAGGGGGCAGAGAGAGAGGGGGTCAGAGAGAGGGGGGGGCAGAGAGAGAGGGGGACAGAGAGAGAGGGGGATAGAGAGAGAGGGGTTACAGAGAGAGAGGGGGACAGAGAGAGAGGGGGTCAGAGAGAGGGGGTCAGAGAGAGAGGGGGTACAGAGAGAGAGAGGGACAGAGAGGGGGGGCAGAGGGGGGGCAGAGGGGGGTACCAGAGAGGGAACAGAGAAAGGGGGAGAGAGAGGGGGCAGAAAGAGGGGGGAAAGAGAGAGAAGGGGGCAGAGAGAGAAGCGGCAGAGAGACGGTGACAGACCGGGGGCAGAGAGAGGCCAACAAAGAGAGGGGACAGTGAGGGGGGGACAGAGAGAGGGGGGGCGAACAGAGAGACGGTGACTGAGGGGACAGTGAGGGGGGGAAAAGAGAGAGGGGGGGTACGAGGGGGACAGAGAGACGGTGACAGAGAGCGGGCAGAGAGCGGGCGACAGAGAGTGGTGGACGGGGGGGGGCGAACAGAGAGATGGTGACTGAGAGGGGGCAGAGAGACGAGGACAAAGAGAGGGGGGACAGAGAGACGGTGACAGAGAGGGGGCAGAGAGAGGGCGATAGAGATGGGGGAACAGAGAGCGGGGAACAGAGCGAGGGTGCAGAGAGAGGGGGTCAGAGAGAGAGAGGGATATAGAGAGGGGGGGACAGAGAGAGAGGGGACAGTGAGAGAGAGGACAGAAAGGGGATGGGGGGGCACCAGAGTGGGGGGGGACAGAGAGAGGGGACAGAGCGAGAGGGAACAGAGGGAGAGGGGACAGAGAGATGGTGACAGAGTAGGGGCAGAGAGAGGGCGACAGAGGGGGGTAGTGAGAGGAGGGACAGAGAGAGGGAGAGAGAGAGAGTGGGGGACAGAGAGAGGGGGACAGAGAGAGAGGGGGACAGAGAGAGAGGGGGACAGAGAGAGGGGGACAGAGAGAGGAGGGACAGAGAGAGGTGGACAGAGAGAGGGGGGACAGAGAGTGGGGGACAGAGAGTGGGGGACAGAGAGAGGGGGACAGAGAGAGAGGGGGACAGAGAGAGAGGGGGACAGAGAGAGGGACAGAGAGAGGGGTCAGAGAGAGGAGGGACAGAGAGAGGTGGACAGAGAGAGGGGGGACAGAGAGAGGGGGAACAGAGAGAGGGGGACAGAGTGGGGGAGAGAGAGGGGGGGCAGAAAGAGAGGGACAGAGAGTGGGCAGAGAGAGGGCAACCGAGAGAGAGGGACAGAGACCGGGGGAGAGAGAGGGGGCAGAGAGAGGGGGGGACAGAGAGAGAGAGAGGGGGGCAGAGAGGGGGGACAGAGAGGGAGGGGGACAGAGAGAGGGGGACAGAGAGAGGGGGACAGAGAGAGAGGGGGAAAGAGAGAGAGGGGGAAAGAGAGGGGGGACAGAGAGAGGAGGACAGAGAGAGAGGGGAAAGAGAGGGGGGACAGAGAGAGAGGGGACAGAGAGAGTGGGCAGAGAGGGGGAACATAGAAAGAGGGGGACAGAGAGCCGGGGAGCAGAGAACGGGGGGACAGAGAGCTGGGGGTCAGAGAGAGGGGGGACAGAGAGAGGGGGACAGAAAGCGGGGGACAGAGAGCGGGGGAGGTAGAGGGCATCAGTGAGAGGGGGTCAGAGAGAGAGTGGGACAGAGAGAGGGCAACATAGAGAGGGGCACAGAGAGAGGGGGACAGACAGTGGGGCACAGAGAGTGGTGGAGAGAGTGGGGGAGAGAGAGGGCTACAGAGAGAGGGGGACAGAGTGGGGGAGAGAATGGGGGAAAGAGTGGGGGAGAGAGGGGGCAGAGAGAGGGGGGACAGAGAGAGAGGAAGGACATAGAAAGGGGAACAGAGAGAGAGGGGGACAGAGAGGGGACAGAGAGAGGGGGCAGAGAGGGGGGGACAGAGTGGGGGAGAGAATGGGGGAGAGAGTGGGGGAGAGAGGGGGCAGAGAGAGGGGGGACAGAGAGAGGAGAGACAGAGAGAGGGGGACAGAGAGGGGCGGCAGAGAGAGGGGGGATAGAGAGAGGAGGGACAGAAAGAGGGGGACAGAGAGAGGGGGACAGAGAGGGGACAGGGAGAGGGGGATAGAGAGGGGGTGACAGAGGGAAGCGGGCGGAGGGAGGGGGGACAGAGAGATGGTGACTGGGAGGGGGCAGAGAGAGGGGGACAGAGAGGGGGGACAGAGAGAGGGGGACAGAGGGAGGGAGACAGACCGAGGGAGGACAGAGAGACGGTGACAGAAAGTGCGACAGAGAGAGGGGGACAGAGAGGGGTGGACGGGGGATGAACAAAGAGATGGTGACTGAGAGGGGGCAGAGAAAGGGCTACGGGGGGGTCAGAGAGGGGAAGACAGAGAGAGAGGGGGGCAGAGAGACTGTGACAGAGAGGGAGCAGAGAGCGGGCGACAGAGAGAGGTGGACGGGGGCGAACAGAGTGATGGTGACTGAGAGGGGGCAGAGAGAGGGCTACAGAGAGGGGGGACAGAGGTTTGGGACAGAGAGAGGGTGTACTGAGAGAGGGGGCAGAGAGACGGGGACAGAGAGAGGGGGGAAAGAGAGACGGTGACAGAGAGTGGGCTGAGAAAGAGGGAAAGAGAGAGGGGGGAAAGAGAGACGGTGACAGGGGGGGCAGAGAGACAGGGACAGAGAGGGGGCAGAGAGAGGGCGATAGAGATGGGGGAACAGAGAGCGGGGAACAGAGCGAGGGGGCAGAGAGAGGGGGGCAGAGAGAGAGGGGGACAGAGAGGGAGGGTGTCAGAGAGAGAGAGGACAGAGGGGGGAATGGGGGGGCCATAGTGGGGGCCAGAGAGAGAGGGACAGAGAGGGGGGGGAAACAGAGAGAGGGAGAACAGAGGGAGGGGGTCAGAGGGAGGGGTCAGAGGGAGGGGTACAGATGGAAGGTACAGAGTGGAGGAGAGAGAGGGGCAGAGAGAGGGCGATAGAGATGGGAGGACAGAGAGCAGGGAACAATGCGAGGGGGCAGAGAGGGGGCGACAGAGGGGGAGGGCAGAGAGACGAGGGACAGAGAGAGGGGGACAGAGAGAGGGGGACAGAGAGAGAGGGGACAGAGAGAGAGGGGGACAAAGAGAGGGGGGGCAGAGAGAGAGGGGGTCAGAGAGAGAGAGGACAGAGGGGGGACCGGGGCGTACCAGAGTGGGGGGGCATAGAGAGGGGGACAGAGCGAGGGGTCAGAGAGAGAGAGGGATAGAGAGAGAGAGGGGGACAGAGAGAGAGGGGACAGAGAGAGAGAGGACAGATGGAGGGACGGGGGGGACCAGAGTGGGGGGGGCACAGAGAGGGGGACAGAGAGGGGGGACAGAGAGGGGGAACAGAGATGGGAGAACAGAGGGAGGGGGACAGAGGGAGGGGGACAGAGTGGGGGAGAGAGAGGGGGCAGAGAGAGGGCGATAGAGATGGGGGGACAGAGAGCGGGGAACAGTGCGAGGGGGCAGAGAAAGGGGGAAGAGAGAGAGGGGGACAGAGAGAGGGGGGACAGAGAGAGGGGGGACAGAGAGAGGGGGACAGAGAGAGGGGACAGAGGGGGGACACAGAGGGGGGGAACTGAGGGTGGAACAGAGAGAGAGGGGACAGAGAGGGGGCAGAGAGAGGGCAACAGAGAGAGAGGAGACAGATAGCAGGGGAGACAGAGAGGGGGGGAGAGAGGGGGATGAGAGAGAGGGGGGGTGAAAGAGGGGTTGGTGAGAGAGGGTGTGAGAGTGGGGAGAGATAGGTGGAGAAAAAGCGGGGAGAGAGAAGGGTAGAGAGAGAGTGGGGGAGAGGTGCTGGAGAGAAAGCGTGTAGAGAGGGGGGAGAGAGTGGGGAGAGACAGGGGAGAGACAGGGGTGGGGGAAGAGGGGAGAGAGAGGGGAGGAGAGAGAGAGGGGAGTGAGAGAGGGGTGAGAAAGAGGGGGTGAAGGATTGGGTGTGAGAGAGAGGGTGTGTTTGAGAGAGAGTCGGTGTGAGAGAGAGGGGTGAGAGAGAGAGGGGTGAGAGAGAGAGAAGGTGTGAGAGAGAAGGGGTGTGAGAGCGAGAAGAGGTGAGAGAGAGAGAAGGGGTGTGAGAGAGAAGGGGTGTGAGAAATAGGGGTGGAGAGGGAGAGAGAGACGTGGGGTGAGAGCGAGAGAGTGGGGTGAGAGAGTGAGATGGGATGGAGAGAGTGGGGGTGAGAGAGACAGAGGGAGATGGAGGGGGAGAAGGAGGGGGCAGAGATGTGGAGAGAGAGGGGGATGGGGGTGAGAAGGGGTTTAGAGAGAAGGGTTGATTGAGAGTGAAAAAGTGGGGGGTAAGAGAGAGAGTGGAGTGAGAAGGAGAGGGTGTGAGATAGAGAGTGGGTGAGAGAGAGGGGTGAGAGAGAGGAGGAGAGAGAGAGGAGGAGAGAGAGGGGGAGGGGGAGAGAGAAAGGGGGAAAGAGAGAGGGGAAGAGAGAGAGAGGGGGAGAGAGAGAGAGGGGTGGAGAGAGAGGGGGAAGAGGGAGGGGAGAGAGAGAAGGGGAGAGAGGGGGCTGAGAGAGAGGTGTTGAGAGAGAGGGGGTGAGAGAGAGGAAGTGAGAGAGAGAGAGGGTGAGAAACAGGGGTGTGAGAGAAAAGGGGTGTGAGAGAGAAGGGATGTGAGAGAGAAGGTGTGTGAGGCAGAGGGGGTGGGAAAGAGAGAGCGACGTAGGCTAAGAGAGAGAGAGTGGGGTGAGAGAGTGAGATGGGAGTGAGAGAGAGGGGGTGTGAGAGACAGGGGGAGAGAAAGGGTAGTGAGTGGGAGGCAAGAGAAGGGCTAGAGAGGGGTGAGAGCGAGGGGTCAGAGCGAGGGGTTGAGAGAGAGAGGGGTTGAGAGAGAGAGAGGGGAGAGAGAGAGAGGGGGTGGGAAGGTGAGAGAGCTGGGTGAGAGGGCGCTGAGAGGGAGAGGTGGGAGTGAGTGACAGAGAGGGGGTGGGAGAGAGAGGGGGTGAGAGAGAGAGAGGGGGTGAGAGGGAGGGGTGAGAGAGAGGGGGTGAGAGAGTGAGGGTGTGAGAGAGTGAGGGGATGAGAGTGAGGGGGTTTGAGAGAGGGGGTGGTGAGAGAGAGAGGGAGTGAGAGAGAGGGAGTGTGGGAGAGAGGGGTGAGAGCGAGGGGTGAGAGCGAGGGGTTGAGAGAGAGAGGGGTTGAGAGAGAGAGGGGAGAGAGAAAGAGGGGGTGGGAAGGTGAGAGAGCTGGGTGAGAGGGCGCTGAGAGGGAGAGGTGGGAGTGAGTGACAGAGAGGGGGTGGGAGAGAGAGGGGGTGAGAGAGAGAGAGGGGGGTGAGAGAGAGGGGGTGAGAGAGAGGGAGCAAGAAGGAGAGAGGGGATGAGAAAGAGGCAGAGAGATGGTGGGAGAGAGGGAGGGGGTGAGAGAGCGAGGGTGTTTGAGAGTGTGTGTGTGAGAGAGAGGGGGGATGTGAAAGAGATTGGGGTGGGAGAGAAAGGGGTGACAGAGAGAGAGGGGAGGGGGGAGAGAGGGAGATGGATGTGAGAGAGAGGGGTTGAGAGAGAGGAGGTGAGAAAGAGAGACAGTGAGTGAAAAAGAGAGAGAGTGTAAGTGAGAAAGAGACAGCGTGAGTGTGAAAGAGAGAGGGGGTGAGAGAGCGAGGGGTGAGAGAGAAGGGTAGGGTGAGAAGGGGTGAGAGAGAAGGGGTGAGAGACAGAAGGGATGGGACAGAGAGAGAGAGAGAGAGACTGTGATGAGAGAGGGGGGAGAGAGAGTGAGATGGGAGTGAGAGGGGGTGTGAGAGAGGGCTAAGAGAGAGAGAGGGAGTGAGAGAGAGGGAGGTGGGAGAGAGAGGGGTTGAGAGACAAGGGGTGATTCAGAGATAAAGTGGGGAGACGGTAAGAGAGAGAGAGGAGTGAGAAGGAGAGGGTGTGAGAGAGAGAGGGTTGAGAGAGAGCGGGGTTGAGATAGAGAGGGGTTGAGAGAGAGAAGGGCGTAAGAGAGAGAGAGAGAAGGGGAGTGAGAGACAGAGTGGAGTGAGAGGGAGGGGAGTGAGAGAGAGGGGTGAGAGAGCACGGTTGAGAGAGGGGGTTGAGAGAGAGAGGGGGTGAGAGAGGGGTTGAGAGAGGTGGATTGAGAGAGAGAGGGGGTGAGAGAGGGGTTGAGAGAGATGGATTGAGAGAGATTGGGGGAAATAAGGGGTAAGAAAGAGAGAGACGTGGGCTAAGAGAGAGAGAGAGAGTGGGGTGAGAGAGTGAGCGTGGGGTGAGGGAGTGAGTGGTGTGAGAGAGTGAGATGGGAGTGAGAGAGAGGGGGTGTGAGAGACAGGGGAGAGAGGGGGTAGAGAGTGGGGGGCAAGAGAGGGGGTAGTGAGAGGGGAGAGAGAGGGGGAGAGAGAGAGGGGTGAGAAAGAGAGAGAGTGAGTGAAAAAGAGAGAGAGTATAAGTGAGAAAGAGAGAGGGGGTGAGAGTGTGAGGGGTGAAGAGAGGGGGTGGGGTGAGAAGGGGTTGAGAGAGAAGCGGTGAGAAACAGAGGCGATGGGACAGAGAGAAACTGTGGTGAGAGAGAGAGGGGTGAGAGAGTGAGATGGGAGTGAGAGGGGATATGAGAGAGGGAGGTGAGAGAGAGAGGGGGGTGAGAGACAAGGGGTGATTGAGAGAGAAAGTGGGGAATGGGTAAGAGAGAGCGTGGAGTTAGAAGGAGAGGGTGAGAGAGGGAGGGGTGAGAGAGAGAGGGGTGAGAGAGCGAGGGGTGAGAGAGAGGGGGTGGGAGAGAGAGGGGGTGAGAGAGAGAGAGCTGAGTGAGAGGAGGAGGTGGGAGTGAGTGACAGAGAGGGGGTGGGAGAGAGAGGCATTAAGAGAGAGGGGGGTGAGAGAGAGGGAGTGAGAAGGAGAGAGAGGGGATGAGAAAGAGGCAGAGAGATGGGGATGTGAAAGAGATTGGGGTGGGAGAGAAAGGGGTGACAGAGAGAGGTGAGAGAGAGGGGGTGAGAGAGAGTGTGGCGGGAGAAGGGGCGGGGAGTGAGAGCGAGTGTGTGAGAGAGTGTGTGTGAGAGAGAGGGGAGATGTGAAAGAGATTGGGGTGGGAGAGAGAGGGGTAACGGAGACAGAGAGAGAGAGGAGAGAGAGTGGGGTGAGAGAGAGTGTGGCGGGAGAAGAGGCGGGGAGTGAGAGCGAGTGTGTGAGAGAGTGTGTGTGAGAGAGAGGAGGGATGTGAAAGAGATTGGGGTGGGAGAGAGAGGGGTAACGGAGAGAGAGAGAGGAGAGAGAGAGGGGTGAGAGAGAGATGGATGTGAGAGAGAGAGGGGTTGAGAGAGAGGGGGTGAGAGAGTGAGGGTTGTTGAGAGAGGGTGTGGTGAGAGGGGGCAGTGAGCGAGAGAGGGAGTGAGAGAGCGCGCGGTGAGAGAGAGGGGTTGAGAGAGAAAGAGAGGGGCGAGAGAGAGGGTTAGAGAGAGGGGGGTGACCGAGAGGGGTGAGAGGGGTTAGAGAGAGGGGCAGCGCAGGGTAAGAGAGAAAGTGAGAGGGGTGAGGGGGTGTGAGATAGAGGAGGGGTGAGAGGGGGTGACAGAGAGAGGGGTGAGAGAGAGGGGATGAGAGAGTGAGGGGGGTTGAGAGAGGGGGTGGTGAGAGAGGGGTGGTGAGAGACACAGGGAGTGAGAGAGAGGTGTGAGAGAGAGGGGTGAGAGACAAGGGGTGTTTCAGAGTGAGAAAGTGGGGAGTGGGTAAGAGAGAGAATGGGGTGAGAGGGCAGTGAGAGGGAGAGGTGGGAGTGAGTGACACAGAGGGAGTGGGAGAGAGAGGGGTGAGAGAGAATGGGGGTGAGAGAGAGGGAGCGAGAAGGAGAGAGAGGGGATGAGAAAGAGGCAGAGAGATGGGGATGTGAAAGAGATTGGGGTGGGAGAGAAAGGGGTGACAGAGAGAGAGGGAAGAGAGAGGGGGGTGAGAGAGAGATGGATGTGTGAGAAAGGGGTTGAGAGAGAGGGGGGTGAGAGACTGAGGGGGTTAGAGAGTGAGGGGATGAGAGTTTGAGGGGTGTTGAGAGAGGGGGTGTTGAGAGAGGGGGTGAGAGAGAGGGGTGAGAGAGAGGGTGTGAGAGAGAGGGGTGAGAGAGAGGGGTTGAGAGAGAGGAAGGTGGGAGAAAGAGAGGGTTGAGAGAGGGGGTGTGTGAGAGAGAGTGGGGTGAGAGGGCGGTGAGAGGGAGAGATTTAAGTGAGTGACAGAGAGGGTGTGGGAGAGAGGGGCGAGAGAGAGGGGGTGCGAGAGAGAGGGTGTGTGAGAGTGTGTGTGAGAGAGGGGGGGATGTAAAAGAGATTGGGGTGGGAGAGAGAGGGGTGACGGAGAGAGAGGGGAGAGAGAGGGGGAGTGAGAGAGAGATGGATGTGAGAGAGATAGATGGTTGAGAGAGGGGGAGTGAGAGACTGATGGGGTGAGAGAGTGAGGGGATGAGCGATTGAGGGGGGTTGAGAGAGGGGGTGAAGAGAAAGGGGGCTGACAGAGAGAGGGAATGAGGGGTTGACAGAGAAAGACAGGGTTGAGAGAGAGAGTGGAAAAGAGAGAGGGGAGAGTGAGGGGGTGAGAGAGTGAGGGGATCAGAGAGTGAGGGGATTTGAGCGAGGTGGTGGTGATGGGGGGTGAGAAAGGGGTGAGAGAGAGCTGAGTTGAAAGAGAGTGGGGTTGAGACAGAGAAGGGGGTGAGAGAGAAGGGGGGTGAGAGAGGGGGGGAGTGAGGGGTTGAGAAAGATGGGTTGAGAGAGAGGAGGTGAGGGGGGATACTGAGAGAGAGACGGAGAGAGAGCGACAGACACAGAGAGAGATAAAGCAAGAGTGAAAGAGAAGAGGTGAGGGAGGTAGGGTGGACTGAGAGAGTGGTAGTGAGAGAGTGAGAGTGCCAGACAGAGAGAGCATGAGCGACAGAGAGAGAGAGAGCACGAGCAAGAGAGAGCGAATGAGAGAGACCGTGAGATAAGAGAGAGAGGGAGGCAAGAGAGAGGGAGAGAGGCAGGGAGAGAGAGATAATGTGAGAAGAGGATGAGAGAGTGAGAGAGACCGCAAGGGGAAGAGAGCGAGCTGAAGTGTGTGAGAGAGAGAGACGTAAGAGAGGGGTGTGGGAGAGAGGGGCGAAAGAGGAGGGGAGACAGGAGGAGAGAGAGAGGGGGCGGGGGAGGGGGAGGGAGAGGGAGAGGGGAGAGAGAGGGGGCAGAGAGATGGGTGGATAGAGGAGGAGAGGGGGGAGAGAGGGGGAGAGAGAGGGTGAGAGAGAGAGGTGTTGAGAGAGAGGGGGTGAAAGAGAGGAATTGAGAGGGGAGGTGAGAAACAGGGGTGTGAGAGAGAGAACGGGTGTGAGAGAGAAAGGGTGGGAGACAGAGGGGGCGGGAGAGAGAGAGAGACGTGGGGGGAGAGAGTGCGAGTGGGGTGAGAGAGTGAGATGGGAGTGAGAGAGAGGGATGTGAGAGACGCGGGAAAGAGGGGGTAGAGGATGGGGGCAAGAGAGAGGGGGAGAGAGAGGGGAGAAAGAGAGAGGAATTGAGAGTCAGAGAAGTTGAGAGAGCGCGGTTGAGAGAGGGGGTGGAGAGAGAGGGGTTGAGAGAGAGGGGTTGAGAGAGATGAGGGAAATAAGGGGTGAGAGAGAGAGAGAGAGACGCGGGCTTAGAGAGAGAGAGTGGAGTGAGAGAGTGAGTGTGGGGTGAGAGAGTGAGTGGGGTGAGAGAGTGAGATGGGAGTGAGAGAGAGGGGGTGTGAGAGACAGGGGCAGAGAGGGGGGTAGAGAGTGGGGGGCAAGAGAGGGGGTAGAGAGAAGTGAGAGAGAGGAGAGAGAGGAGTTGAGGGAGAGAGAGAGGAGTTGAGAGACAGCATGAGAGAGAGGGGGTGAGAAAGAGAAAGAGAGTGAGTGAAAAAGAGAGAGAGTGTAAGTTAGAAAGAGAAAGAGTGAGTGAGAAAGAGAGACCAGGTGAGAGAGCGAGGGGTGAGATAGAGGGGGTGGGGTGAGAAGAGGTTGAGAGAGAAGGGGTGAGAGACAGAGGTGATGGGACAGAGAGAGAGAGACTGTGGTGAGAGAGAGAGGGGTGAAAGAGTGAGGGGGTTGAGAGAGGGGATAGTGAGAGAGGGGTGGTGAGAGACACAGGGAGTGAGAGAGGTTTGCGAGAGAGGGGGTGAGAGACAAGGGGTGATTGAGAGAGAGAAAGTGGGGAGGGGGTAAGAGAGAGAGTGGAGTGAGAAGGAGAAGGTGTGAGAGAGAGATGGGTGTGAGAGAGGGGTGAGAGAGCGAGGGGTGAGAGAGAGGGGGTGAGAGAGAGGTGGTGAGAGAGAGAGACAGCTGGGTGAGAGGGCGGTGAGAGGGAGAGGTGGGAGTGAGTGACAGAGAGTGGATGGGAGAGGGGGGTGAGAGAGAGAGGGGGTGAGAGAAAGGCTGTGAGAAGGAGAGAGAGGGGATGAGAAAGAGGCAGAGAGATGGTGGGAGAGAGGGAGGTGGTGAGAGAGGGAGGGTGTGTGAGAGTGTGTGTGAGAGAGAGGGGCGGATGTGAAAGAGATTGGGCTGGGAGAGAGAGGGGTGATGGAGAGAGAGGAGTGTGAGAGGGAGATGGGTGTGAGAGAGAGAGAGGGAGTGGTGAGAGAGGGGTTGATAGAGAAAGAGAGGGGTGAGAGAGAGGGCGTGACAGAGAGTGGTGAGAAAGACGGGTTGAGAGAGAAAGAGAGGGGAGTGAGAGAGAGAGAGGGGAAGAGAGAGAGGGGTGAGTGAGGGGGTGAGAGAGTGAGGGGATGAGAGAATGAGGGGGTGTTGAGAGAGGGTTTGGTGAGGGGTGTGAGAGAGGGGTGAGAGAGCAGGGTTGAGATAGAGAGGGGTTGAGAGAGAGAAGGGGTTGAGAAAACGACTGGGGGTGAGAGAGGGGGTTGCTAGGGGTGAGAGAGAGTTAGTAGGGTGTGAGAGAGAGTGGAATAAGAGAGGGGGTAAGAGAGGGGTGCAGTGAGAGAGAGGGGCTGAGAGAGACATGGGGTGCAAGAGAGGGTGGGTGAGAGTAGGAGGGGCTGAGAGAGAAAGGGCCTGAGAAAGAGATGGGCTGAGAGAGATGGGTGAGATGGGGAGTGTGTGAGAGAGGAGGGATGAGAGTGGGAGGGGAAAGAGGGACGGGATGAGAGAGGGAGGGTGACAGAGAGGGGTGTGAGAGAGAGAGGGGTGAGAGAGAGGGCAGAAAGAGCGTGGAGAGAGGGAGGGTGTGAGAGTGGAAGGGGGTGAGAGAGGGACGGGATGAGAGAGGGAGGGCGGGAGAGAGAGAGGGGTGTGAGAGAGAGAGAGGTGAGAGAGAGGAGTGAGAGAGGGGGAGAGAGAGGAGTGAGAGAGGGGGAGAGAGGGGTAGAGAGAGAGGGAGAGAAGGTAAGAGAGTTAGAGTGGTGTGAGAAAGAGAGGGGTGACAGAGAGAGGGGCTTGAGAGAGAGAGGAGGAGTAAGGGGGGTGAGAGTGGGGGGTGAGAGGGGTAGGTAGGTGAGGGAGTGTGGGGGTGATGGGGGTGGGGGTGTGAGGGAGCTGGGAGGGAGATAGAGGGGGTGTGAGAGGGGGTGGGAGAGAGAGGTGTGTGAGAGAGAGCTGGGTGAGAGGGAGTGAGGGGGGTTGAGAAAGAGAAGTGGGTGAGAGAGAGAGTGGGTGTGAGAGAGAGGTTGGTGAGAGATGGGGAATGAGAGAGAGTGGGGTTGAGAAAGAGAGAGATGGGAGTGAGAGAGAGAGGGTGAGAGAGAGGGGAAGAGAGAGAGAGGGGTGAGAGTGAAGGAGAGGGAAGGAGAGAGGGGATGAGAAAGAGATAAAGAGAGGGTGGGAGAGAGGGAGGGGGTGGGGGGGTGAGACAGAGAGGGGTGAGAGAGCGCGGTTGAGAGAGAAGGTGGTGAGAGAACGAAGGGTCGTGAGAGAAAGGGGAGTGGGAGAAAGGGGGTGAGAGAGAGCGGTTGAGAGAGAGGTGGAGAGAGAGATTGAGAGAGGGGTTGACAGAGAGGGGGTTGAGAGAGAGACGGGGAAAGAGGGGGTGAGAGAGAGAGGGTTAGAGAGAGAGGGGAGAGAGAGGGGTTGAGAAAGATGGGTTGAGAGAGAGAGGAGGTGAGGGGAGGACTGAGAGAGAGAGACGGAGAGAGAGAGCAACAGAACAGAGAGAACGATAGAGCAAGAGTGAGAGAGAAGAGGTGAGAGAGATAAGGTGGACTGAGAGAGACAGACAGGAGAAGGGGGAGAGAGGGGGTGAGAGAGAGGAGGAGAGAGGGGGTGAGAGAGGTGTTGAGAGAGAGGGGGTGAGAGAGAGGAATTGAGAGAGGGGGTGAGAAACAGGGCTGTGAGAGAGAGAAGGGGTGTGAGAGAGAAAGGGTAGGAGATAGAGAGGGTGGGCGAAAGAGAGACGTGGGGGAGAGGGTGAGAGTGGGGTGAGAGAGTGAGATGTGAGTGAGAGAGAGAGACGTGGGCTTAGAGAGAGAGAGTGGGGGAGAGAGTGAGACGTGGGCTAAGAGAGAGAGAGTGCGGGAGAGAGTGAGAGTGGGGTGAGAGAGTGAGATGGGAGTGAGAGAGTGGGGGTAGAGAGTGGGGGGCAAGAGAGGGGAGAGAGAGGGGGAGAGAGGGAAGAGAGAGAGAGGGGACAGGAGAGAGAAGAGTTGAGAGAGAAGGGGTGAGAGAGGGGGTGAGAAAGAGAGAGAGTGAGTGAAAAAGAGAGCGCGGGTGAGAGAAAGGGGGGTGAGAGAGAGGGGTTAGGGGTGAGAGGGGGTGAGAGAGAAGGGGTGAGAGAGAGGGGTGGGGTGAGAGGGAGATGAGAGAGAAGGTGTGAGATACAGAGGGGGTGGGACAGAGAGAGAAAGATTGTGGTGAGAGAGAGGGGTGAGAGAGTGAGATGGGAATGAGAGGGGGGAGTGAGAGAGAGGGAGTGTGTGAGAGAGAGGAGTAAGAGAGAGAGGGGTTGAGAAAGATGGGTTGCGAGAGAGAAGAGGTGAGGGGGAGGACTGAGAGAGAGAGAGACGGAGAGAGAGAGACAACAGACAGAGAGAACGATAGAGCAAGAGTGAGAGAAGTAGGGTGGACTGAGAGAGAGGGAGACAGACAGACAGACAGAGAGCATGAGCGACAGAGAGAGAGAGAGAAAAAGAGCGAGAGAGAGCGAGCGAGAGAGACCGTGAGATGAGAGAGAGAGGGAGGCAAGAGAGAAGGAAATAGCCAGGGAGAAGAGAGAGTGTGAGAAGAGGGTGAGAGAGTGAGAGAGAGCAAGAGGAAGAGAGCGAGTGGAAGAGTGAGAGAGAGAGGATGCGAGAGAGAGAGGGCGGAGAGAGAGGGAGGCGAGAGAGGAGGGGAGAGAGGAGGAGAGAGAGGGGGAGAGGGCGGGAGAGAGATGGGAGAGGGGGTTGTGAGGAGGAGAGAGCAGAGGAGAGGGGGTGAGAGAGGAGGAGAGAGAGGGGGAGAGAGGGGGAGAGAGATGGGAGAGGGGGTTCTGATGAGGAGAGAGCGGAGGAGAGGGGGTGAGGGAGGGGGCAGAGAGAGGGGGAGAGAAGTGTCAGAGAGAAGAGGAGAGGGGGAGAGAGAGGTGGGAGAGAGATGGGGAGGGGAGTGAGGGGGTAGGAGTGGAGGAGAGGAAGGGGGGGTGAGAAAGAGGGGGTGAGAGAAAGGTGTTGAGAGAGAGGGGGTGAGAGAGAGGGGTGTGAGGGAGAAGGGGTGTGAGAGAGAAGGGGTGGGAAGGAGTGAAATGTGGGGTGAGAGAGAGAGAGAGAGTGGGGTGAGAGAGTGAGATGGGAGCGAGAGAAAGGGGATGTGAGAGACAGGGGGAGAGAGGGGGTCGAGATTGGGGGGCTAGCGAGGGGTAGAGAGAGAGTGGAGAGAGAGGGGTAGAGGGGGGAGAGGGGATGAAAAAATTGGGCAGAGAGTGGGAGAGAGAAGGGGAGAAAGAGGGGGAAAGAGAGAGAGGGTTTGAGAACGTGGGTGAGCGAGGGGTTGAGAAAGAGAGAGTGCGAGTAAAAAAGAGAGAGAGAGTGTAAGTGAGAAAGAGAGAGTGAGTGAGAAAGAGAGCATGGGTGAGAGAGGGGGTTGAGAGAGAGGAGGTGGGGGTAAGGGGTGTGAGAGAGAAGGGGTGATTGAGAGAAAGAAAGTGGGGAGGGGATAAGAGAGAGTGGAGTGAGAAGGAGAGGGTGTGAGAGAGAATGGGCGAGAGAGAGGGGGTGAGCGAGAGGGGTGAGGGGGTGAGAGAGAGAGGGGTGAGAGAGAAGGGCTGAGATAGAGGGGTTGAGAGAGGGATGGATGAGAGAGTAAGGGTTGGAGAGAGTGAGGGGATGAGAGAGTGAGCTGGGTTGAGAGAGGGGGTGGTGAGACAGAGTGGGGTGAGAGAGGGGGAGAGAAGGGTGAGAGAGAGGGGGAGGGGGGTAGAGAGAGAGAGGGGTTGAGAGAGAGAGAGAGGGTTGAGGGAGAGAAGGGGGTGAGAGAGAGTGGGGGAGTGTGAGAGAGAAGGTGTAGAGAGAGGGGTTGAGAGAGTGAGAGAGGATGAGAGAGGGGGTTAGAGAGAGAGGGAGAGAGAGAGGAGTGGGAGAGAGAGGGGGGTGGGTGAGGGAGTGGGGTGAGTGAGAGAGGGCGATGTGAGGGGGTGAGAGAGAAAGGGGGAGAGACAAAGGGGGAGTGAGAGTGGGTCAGAGAAAGACTGGAGGTGAGACAGAGAGGGGGTGGGAGAAAGGGCATGAGAGAGAGAGAGGGTTTGAGAGAAATGGAGTGAGAGTGAGATGGGGTGAGAAAGAGAGGGAGTGAGAAGGAGAGAGAGGGTATGAGAAAGAGACAGAGAGAGGGTGGGAGAGAGGGAGGGGGTTGGAGAGAGGGAGGGGGTGAAAGAGAGAGAGGGGTAAGAGAGAGAGGGGTGTGAGAGAGAGTATGGGTGAGGATGTAAGAGAGCGAGAGTTTGGGAATGAGAGAGGAGTGAGAGAGCAGGTGAGGGGGTGAGAGAGAAGTGGGTTAGAGAGTGGGATGTGAGAGAGAGAAGGGTAAGAGAGAGAGAGAGCAAGGGGTGAGCGAGAGGGGATTTAGAGAGGGGGGTTTGAGAGAGCGAGAGAGAGCGGGTGAGTGAGAGAGAGAGAGGAGGATGAGGGGGTGAGAGAGAGGGTGAGAGAGAGGGGTTGAGAGAGAGGGTGTGAGATAGAAAGGGGTGAGAGAGAGTGGGGTGAGAAAGGGAGAGAGGGCTGAGAAAGGGAGAGAGTGGAGAAAGAGAGAGGGGAGAGAGAGGGGGCTGAGAATGAGAGAGAGGGGAGAGAAAGAGAGGGGGTCAGAGAAAGAGTAAATGTGTGGGAGGGGGTGAGAGAGAGGACATGGGAGAGAGAGTGGGAGAGAGAGGGGGTGAGAGAGAGGGATTGAGAGAAAGGGGGAGAGATAGAGAAGGGGTGAGAGAGAAAGGGGGGCAGCGAGCGAAAGAGGGATGAGAGAGATGGGACGTGAGACAGAGAGTGAAAGTGGTGAGAGAGGGGCTGAGATAGACAGTGAATGATGGGTTGAGAGAGAGAGAGAGAGAGAGAGAGACAGAGAGAGAACGAGTGAATGGATGAGAGAGTTAGAGTGGTGTGAGGGAGATGGGCTGAGAGAGTGGGCGTTAGAGAGTGACAGAATGAGAGCAAGGAGGAGGGAGGAAGAAAGGGGTCAAAAGAGAGAGAGAAATGGGGTGAACGAGAGAAAGAGGGCACGAGAGAGGGGGTATACAGAGAGAGAGAGAGAGCGGGGGTGTGAGACAGAGCACGGGAGGGAAGGGGAATGAGAGAGAGAAAAAGGGAGCAAGAGACAGAAGACAATAGAGCGAGAGAGAGTGCGGGAGAGAGACAGGGGTGTGAGAGAGAGGGGTGAGAGAGAGAGACACAGAGAGGTGGGTAAGAGACACGGGGTGTGGGCGGGGGAGATAGAGTGAAGGGGTGAGCGAGAGAGGGAGTGAGAGAGGGTATAAAGGGGAGAGAGGGTGAGGGGTGACAGAGAGAAAGGGGTGAGAGTGACAGAGGAGGGTGGAGAGAGAGGGGGTAAGATAGAGCGAGGGGGAGAGAGATAACAAGGTGAGAGAGAAAGGGGGTGTGAGAGAAAGTGGCTGAGAGAGAGAGGCTGAGAGAGAGGGTGTTGAGAGAGAGGCAGTGAGAGAGAGAGGGTGAGAGAGATAGTGAGTGGTGAGAGAGAGAGGGCGTGAGAAAGAGAGTGGGTAAGAGAGAGGGCGTGAGGAAGAGAGGGGTGAGAGAGGGGGAGAGAGGGGGGAGAGGTGGTGAAGAGGGGGTGAAAGGTTGAGACAGTTAGTAGGGTGTGAGAGAGAGGGTGTAATAGAAAGGGGGAAAGAGAGTGGAGTGAGAGAGGGGGTGAGAGAGAGGGGGCAGTGAGAGAATGGCTGAGGGAGACAGGGGGTGCAAGAGAGGGTGGGTGAGAGCGGGAGGGGCTGAGAGAGAGAGGGGCTGAGAGAGAGATGGACTGAGAGACAAATGGGCTGAGAGAGAGGGGTGAGATAGGGAGAGTGTGAGAGAGGAGGGATATAAGTGGGAGGGGGAAAGAGGGACGGGATGAGAGAGGGAGGGTGATAGAGAGGGGTGTGAGAGAGAGAGGGGTGAGAGAGAGGGGAGAGAGAGGGAGGAGAGAGGGAGAGTGTGAGAGTGGAAGGGTGTGAGAGAGGGATGGGATGAGAGAGGGAGGACGTGAGACAGAGGGGTGTGTGTGTGTGAGAGAGAGAGAGAGGTGAGAGAGAGAGGGTGAGAGACGGGGAGAGAGAGGGGAGAGGGAAGGAGAGAAGGTAAGAAAGTTAGAGTGGTGAGAGAAAGAGAGGGGTGACAGAGAGGGGTTTGAGAGAGAGAGGGGTGTAAGAGGGGAGTGAGAGAGAGGGGTGAGAGGGGTAGGTGGGTGAGGGGGTGTATGGGGGATGGGGGTGGGAAAGGGTTTGGAGAGGGGTGAGGGAGGTGGGGGGGAAGATAGATGGGGTGTGAGGGGGTGGAGAGAGAGAGGTGTGTGAGAGGGGGTGAGGGGGCTGAGAGAGAGAGGTGGGTGAGAGAGAGGGGGGTTTGAGAGAGAGGTTGGTGAGAGATGGGGAATGAGAGAGGGGGGTTGAGAGAGGGAGGGGGTGAGAGAGAGGGTGAGAATGAGGGTGGTGAGATAGAGGGAGTGAGAAGGAGAGAGAGGGGATGAGAAAGAGATAGAGAGAGGGTGGGAGAGAGGGAGGGGGTGAGAGAGAGGGGATGAGAGAGAGAGAGAGAGAAGTGTGTGAGAGCGCGGGAGGGGTGCAAGAGAGGTGAGTAAGAGAGAAGGGTATGAGAGAGGAGATTTGAGAGAGAGAGGGGTGAGAAAGAGCGCGGGTGAGGGGGTAAGAGAGAAAGGGGTTTAGAGAGCGGGGGTGAGAAAGCGAGGGGCTGACAAAGAGAGAGGGGGTTTGAGAGAGCGAGAGAGAGCGGGTGAGAGAGGGAGGAGGATGAGGGGGGTGAGAGAGAGAGGGTGAGGAAGAGGTATTGAGGGAGAGAAGGGAGAGAGAGAGCGAGAGAGAGCGGGTGAGAGAGAGAGAGAGAAGGATGAGGGGGTGAGAGAGAGAGAGGGTGAGAGAGAGGGGTTTTAGAGAGAGAAGGGGTTTGAGAGAGCAAGAGAGAGCGGGTGAGAGAGAGGGAGGAGGATGAGGGGGGTGAGAGAGAGGGTGAGAGAGAGGGGGTTTAGAGAGAGAGGGGGTTTGAGAGAGCGAGAGAGCGCGTGAGAGAGAGAGAGGAGGATGAGGGGGTGAGAGAGAGAGGGTGAGAGAGAGGGGTTTAGAGAGAGAAGGGGTTTGAGAGAGCAAGAGAGAGCGGGTGAGAGAGAGGGAGGAGGATGAGGGGGGTGAGAGAGAGAGAGGGTGAGAGAGGGGTTGAGAGAGCGAGGGTGTTTAAGAGGGCGAGAGAGCGCGGGTCAGAGAAAGAGAGAGGAGGATGAGGGAGGTGAGAGAGAGAGGGTGAGAGAGGAGGGTTGAGGGAGAGGGGGGTTTGAGAGAGCAAGAGAGAGCGGGTGAGAGAGAGAGAGAGGAGGATGAGGTTGTGAGAGAGAGAGGGTGAGAGAGAGAGGGTGAGAGAGAGGGGTTGAGAGAGAGAGGGGCTTGAGCGAGAGGGGGTTTGAGAAAGCGAGAGAGAGCGGGTGAGAGAGATTGTGGAGGATGGGCGGGGTGAGAGAGAGAGGGTGAGAGAGAGAGAGAGGAGGATGAGGGGTGTGAGAGAGAGAGGGGTTTTAGAGAGAGAGGGGTTTGAGAGAGCGAGAGAGAGCGGGTGAGAGAGGAGAATGAGTGGGGTGAGAGAGAGAGGGTGAGAGTGAGGGGTTTTAGAGAGAGAGGGGGTTTGAGAGAGCGAGAAAGAGTGGGTGAGAGAGAGAGGATGATGAGGGGGGTGAGAGATGGATTGAGAGAGAGGGGGTTTGAGAGAGCGAGAGAGAGCGGGTGAGAGAGAGAGGAGGATGAGGGGGGTGAGAAAGAGAGGTTGAGACAGAGGGGTTGACAGAGAGAGGGGTTTTGAGAGAGCGAGAGAGCGCGGGTGAGAGAGAGAGGAGGATGAGAGGGTGAGAAAGAGACGGTGGGAGAGAGGGGTTGAGAGAGAAAGGGGGCTTGAGAGATCGAGAGAGAGCAGGTGAGAGAGAGAGAGGAGTATGAGGGGGGTGAGAGAGAGAGGCTGAGAGAGGGGGGTTTTAGAGAGAGAGGGGGTTTGAGAGAGCGAGAGAGAGCGGGTGAGAGAGAGAGGAGGATGAGGGGGGTGAGAGATAGAGAGAGGGTGAGAGAGAGGGGTTTTAGAGAGAGGGCGTTGAGAGATCGGGTGAGAGAGAGAGGAGGATGAGGGGGGTGAGAGAGAGGGTGAGAGAGAGGTGTTGAGAGAGGGGGGTTTGAGAGAGCACGGGTGAGAGAGAGAGAGAGGAGGATGAGGGGGGTGAGAGACAGAGGGTGAGAGAGAGGGGTTTTAGAGAGAGAGGGGATTGAGAGAGCGAGAGAGAGCGGGTGAGAGAGAGAGGAGGATGAGGAGAGAGGGTGAGAGAGAGGGATTGAGAGGGAGAGGGGGTTTGAGAGAGCGAGAGAGAGCGGGTGAGAGAGAGGAGGATGAGGGGGGTGAGAGAGAGAGGGTGTGAGAGAGAGGAGGATGAGGGGGGTGAGAGAGAGGGGTTGAGAGAGAGGGGATTTAAGAGAGCGAGAGAGAGGGGGGTGAGAGACAGAGGGTGAGAGAGATGGGTTTCAGAGAGAGAGGGGTTTGAGAGAGCGAGAGAGAGCAGGTGAGAGAGAGACGAGGATGAGGAGAGAGGATGAGAGAGGGGGGTATAGAGAGAGAGGGGTTTGAGAGAGCGAGAGAGAGCGAGTGAGAGAGAGAGAGGAGGAGGAGGGGGTGAGAGAGCGAGCGGGTGAGAAAGAGGGGTTGAGAGAGAGGGGGTTTGAGAGAGCGAGAGAGAGCTGTTGAGAGAGTGAGAGAGGAGGATGAGGCGTGTGAGAGAGAGAGGGTGAGAGAGGGGGTTTTGAGAGAGAGGGTGTTTGAGAGAGTGAGAGAGAGAGGAGGATTAGGGGGTGAGAGAGAGAGAGAGGGTGAGAGAGAGGGGTTGAGAGAGAGAGGGGGTTTGAGAGAGCGAGAGAGCGGGTGAGAGAGAGTGAGGAGAATGGGGGGTGAGAGAGAGAGGGTGAGAGCGAGGGGTTGTGATGGAGGGGGTTTGAGAGTACGAGAGAGTGGGTGAGAGAGAGAGGAGGATGAGGGGGGTGAAAGAGAGAGTGAGAGAGAGAGGTGTTTTAGAGAGAGGGCGTTTGAGAGAGCGGGTGAGAGAGAGAGAGGAGGATGAGGGGAATGAGAGAGAGAAGGTGAGAGAGAGGGGGTTTGAGACAGCGAGAGAGATCGGGTGAGAGAGAGAGGAGGATGAGGGGGGTGAGAGAGAGAGAGAGGGTGAGAGAGAGGTGTTGAGAGAGGGGGTTTTGAGAGAGCGAGAGAGCACGGGTGAGAGAGAGAGGAGGATGAGGGGGTGAGAGAGAGAGGGTGAGGGAGAGGAGTTGAGAGAGAGGAGGTTTGAGATAGCGAGAGAGAGCTGTTGAGAGAGTGAGAGAGGAGGATGAGGCATGTGAGAGAGAGAGGGTAAGAGAGAGGGGTTTTTGAGAGAGGGGGGTTTGAGAGAGCGAGAGAGAGCGGGTGAGAGAGAGAGAGGAGGATGAGGGGGTGAGAGACAGAGGGTGAGAGAGAGGGGTTTTAGAGAGAGGGGGGTTTGAGAGAGCAAGAGAGAGCGGGTGAGAGAGAGAGAGGAGGATGAGGGGGGTGAGATGGAGAGGGTGAGAGAGGTTTAGAGAGAGAGGATGTTTGAGAGAGCGAGAGAGGATGGGTGAGAGAGAGAGAGGAGGATGAGGGGGTGAGAGAGAGAGGGTGAGAGAGAGGGGTTTAGAGAGAGAGGTGGTTGAGAGAGTGAGAGAGAGCGGGTGAGAGAGAGTGAGGAGGATGAGGGGGGTGAGAGAGAGAGGGTGAGAGCGAGGGGTTTGAGAGAGGATGTTTGAGAGTACGAGAGAGTGGGTGAGAGAGAGAGAGAGGAGGATGAGGGCGGTGAGAGAGAGAGGGTGAGAGAGAGGGGTTTTAGAGAGAGAGGGGTTTGAGAGAGCGAGGAGAGTGCTGGTGAGAGGGAGAGAGGAGCATGAGGGGGTGAGAGAGAGAGAGAGTGAGAGAGAGGGGTTTTAGAGAGAGGGGATTGAGAGAGCGAGAGAGAGCAGGTGAGAGAGAGAGGAGGATGAGGGGGTGAGAGAGGGTTGAGAGAGAGAGAGGGGTTTGAGAGAGCGAGAGAGCGGGTGAGAGAGAGAGAGTGGAGGATGAGGGGAGTGAGAGAGAGAGGGTGAGAGAGAGGGGTTGAGAGAGAGGTGGTTTGAGAGAGCGAGAGAGAGCGGGTGAGAGAGAGAGTGGAGGATGAGGCGGTGAGAGAGATAGGGTGAGAAAGAGCGGTTGAGAGAGAGAGGGGTTTGAGCGAGCGAGTTAGAGCGGGTGAGAGAGAGAGGAGGATGAGGGGGGTGAGAGAGGGTGTAAGCGAATGTGTTGAAAGAGCAAGAGAGAGCGGGTGAGAGAGAGGAGGAGAATGAGGGGCGTGAGAGAGAGCGTGAGAGAGAGAGAGGAGGATGAGAGCGGTGGGAGAGAGAGAGGGTGAGAGAAAGGGTTGAGAGAGAGAGGGGGTGTGAGAGTGCGAGAGAGAGCAGGTGAGAGAGATAGAGGAGGATGAGGGGGTGAGAAAGAGAGGGTGAGAGAGGGGTTGAGAGAGAGGGGGGTTTGAGAGAGCGCGTTAGAGCGGGTGTGAGGAGAGGAGGATGAGGGGGGTGAGAGAGGGTGTAAGCGAATGTGTTTGAGAGAGCAAGAGAGAGCGGGTGAGAGAGAGGGAGGAGAATGAGGGGGGCGAGAGAGAGGGTGAGAGAGAGAGAGGAGGATGAAGAGCGGTGGGAGAGAGAGAGGGTGAGAGAAAGGGGTTGAGAGAGAGAGGGGGTGTGAGAGTGCGAGAGAGAGCAGGTGAGAGAGAGAGAGGAGGATGAGGGGTGAGAAAGAGAGGGTGAGAGACGGGGGTTTTAGTGAGAGAGGGGGTTTGAGAGAGCGAGAGAGAGCAGGTGAGAGAGAGTGAGGAGGGTGAGGGGTGAGAGAGAATGGGGTGAGAGAGAGGGGTTTTAGAGAGAGGGGGTTTGAGAGAGCGGGTGAGAGAGAGAGAGTAGGATGAGGGGGCAGAGAGAGGGGGTTGAGAGAGAGGAGGTGGGGGTAAGGGGTGTGAGAGAGAAGGGGTGATTGAGAAAAGAAAGTGGGGAGGGGATAAGAGAGAGTGGAGTGAGAAGGAGAGGGTGTGAGAGAGAATGGGTGCTCTTTCAAACACATTCGCTTACACCCTCTCTCACCCCCCTCATCCTCCTCTCTCTCTCACCCGCTCTAACTCGCTCGCTCAAACCCCCTCTCTCTCTCAACCGCTCTTTCTTACCCTATCTCTCTCACCGCCTCATCCTCCACTCTCTCTCTCTCACCCGCTCTCTCTCGCTCTCTCTCGCTCTCATCCTCCTCTCTCTGTTCCCCCTCTCTCTGTCCCCATCTCTCTCTGCCCCTCTCTCTCTATCTCCTCCACTCTCTGTTCCCCCTCTCTCTCTCTGCCCCCCTGTCTCTGGCCTCCTCTCTCTCTCCCCCTCTCTCTGTCCCTCCTGTCTCTGTCCCCCTCTCTCTGTCCCTCCTCTCTCTGCCCCACTCTGTCACCATCTCTCTCTCCCCTCTCCCTCTGTTCCTCTCGCTCTGTCCCCTCTCTCTGCCCCCCCCCCCAATCTGGTCCCCCCACCACCACTCTGGTCACCCCCTCTGTACACTCTCTCTCTGTTCTCCCTCTCTCTGTCCCCCTCTCTCTCTGACCCCCCTCTCTCTGCCCCCTCACTCTGTTCCCCGCTCTCTGTTCCCCCATCTCTATCGCCCTCTCTCTGATCCCCCCTCTGTCCCCGTCTCTCTGCCCCCTCTCGGTCACCGTCTCTCTGTTCGCCCCCCCGTCCACTCCTCTCTGTCGCCCGCTCTCTGCCCCTCTCTGTCACAGTTTCTCTGTCCCCCCTCTCTCTGTCCCCCTCGTCCTCCCCTCTTTCTGTCCCCCCCTCACTGCCCCCTCTCTGTCACTGTCTCTCTGTCCCCCCTCTCCCTGTCCCCGTCTCTCTGCCGCATCTCTCAGTCCACCCTCTCTCTGTTCCCCCTTTCTCTGTTCCCCTCTCTCTGTCCCCCTCTCTCGGTACCCCCTCTCTCTGTCCCCCTCTCTCTGTCCCTCCCTCTCTCTGTCCACCCCTCTCTTTCGCCCGCTCACTGCCCCTGTCTGTCGCCTCTTTCTGCCCCTCTCTCTCTGTCCCCCCGCTCTCTGTCGCCCTCTCTCTGACCCCCACTCTCTCACATCCGCCTCTCCCTGTACCACCTCAATTCCCCTCCTCTCTGTCACCCCTCTCTCTGTCTCCCTCTCTCTGTCGCCCTCTCTCTGTCCCCATCTCTCTGTCCCTCTCTCTCTCCCCGCTCTCTGACCCCCTCTCTGTCGCCCTCTCTCTGCCCCCTCTCTCTGCCCCCCTCTCTGTCCCCCCCTCTCTCTCTATTCCCCCACTCTCTCCATCCGCCCACTCTCTGTCCCCCTCTCTGTCGGCCTCTCTCTGCCCCTCTCTCTCTGCCCCCTCTCTGTCACCCTCTCTCTCTGTCCCCCTCTCTCTCTGTCCCCCTCTCTCTCTGTCGCCCTCTGTCTGCCCCTCTCTCTCTGTCCCCCTCTCTCTCTGTCCCCCTCCCTCTCTGTCGCCCTCTGTCTGCCCCCACTCTCTCTGTCCCCTCTCTCTCTGTCGCCCTCTGTCTGCCCCTCTCTCTCTGTCCCCCTCTCTCTCTGTCCCCCTCTTTCTCTGTCCCCCTCTCTCTCTATCCCCCACTCTCTCCATCCGCCCACTTTCTGTCCCCCTCTCTCTGACCCACCCTCTCTCTCCCACACTGTACCCCTCTCTCACTCCCTCTGCCTCCTCTCTCTGTCACCGTCTCTCTATCCGCCCTTCTCTCTGTCCCACCTTTCTCTGTCCCCCCTCTCTGTCCCCCTCTCTCTGAACCCTTCTCTCTCTGTCCACCTCTCTCTCTGTCCCCCTCTCTCTGTCTCCTCTTTCTGCCCCCTTCTCTCTCTGTCCCCCTCTCTCTCTGATCCCCTCTATCTCCCCACTCTCTGTCCCACTCTCTCTGTCGCCATCTCTCTGTCCCCCTCTCTCTCTGTCCCCCCTCTCTCTCTGTCCCCCTCTCTCTCTGTCCCCTCTCTCTCGGTCCCCTCTATCTGTCCCCTCTCTCTCCCACCCTCTCTGACCCCCTCTCTCCCCGCTCTCTGACCCCCTCTCTGTTGCCCTCTCTCTGCCCCCGCGATCTCTGCCCCCCGACCCCTCTCTCTGTCCCCTCTCTCTGTCTCCCTCTCTCTGTTCTCCTCTCTCTGTTCCCCTCTCAATGTCCCCTCTCTCTTCTCCCCTCACTCCTGTCCCCCTCACTCTGTCCCCACTCTCTCCCCCGCTCTTTGACCCCCTCTCTGTCGCCCTCTCTCTCTCTGCCCCCTCTCTCTGCCCCTCTCTCTGTCCCCCTCTCTCTATCCCCCTCTCACTGCCCCCTCTCTCTCTCCCGCTCTCTGCCCCCACTCTCTCTGCCCCCCTCTCTGTCCCCCCCACTCTCTGTCCCCTCTCTCTGACCCCCTCTCTCTCCCCCACTCTGTACCCCTCTCTCTGTCTCCCTCTCTCTGCCCCCCTCTCTGTCACCGTCTTTCTATCCCCCTTCTCTCTGTTCCCCCTCTCTCTGTTCCCCCTCTCTCTGTCCCCCTCTCTCTGTCACCCCCTCTCTCTGTCCCCCCTCTCTCTGTCCCCCCTCTCTGTCTGACCCCCTCTATCTCCCCCACTCTCTGTCCCCTGCAATCTGTCGCCCTCTCTCTGACCCCCACTCTCTCTGTCCCCCTCTCTCTCTCTGACCCCCTCTCTCTCTGACCCCCTCTATCTCCACCGCTCCCTGTCCCCCCTCTCTCTGTTGCCCTCTCTCGCTGTCGCCCTCTCTCTGTCGCCCTCTCTCTGACCCCCTCTCTCACACCCGCCTCTCCCTGTACCACCTCACTGTCCCCCTCTCTCGCTGTCGCCCCTGTCTCTGTCCCACTCTCTCTGTCCCACTCTCTCTGCCCCCGACCTCTCTCTCTGTCCCTTCTCTCTATCTGACCCCTCTCTCTCTATCCCCCTCTATCTGTCCCCTCTCTCTCCTACCCTCTCTGACCCCCTCTCTCCCCCGCTCTCTGACCCCATCTTTGTTGCCCTCTCTTTGACCCCTCTCTCTGTCCCCCTCTCTCGGTTTCCCTCTCTCTGTTCCCCTCTCTCTGTCCCCCTCTCTCTTTTCCCCTCACTCCTGTCCCCCTCACTCTGTCCCCTCTCTCTCCAAAGCTCTTTGACCCCCTCTCTGTCGCCTCTCTCTCTGCCCCCTCTCTCCTTCTGCCCCCCTCTCTCTGTCCCCCTCTCTCTATCTCCCTCTCACTGCCCCCTCTCTCTCTCTCCCGCTCTCTGACCCCCTCTCTGTCACCCTTTCTCTCTGCCCCCTCTCTCTCTGCCCCCACTCTCTCTGCCCCCTCTCTGTCCCCCCCACTCTCTGTCCCCCTCTCTCTGACCCCCTCTCTCTCCCCCACTCTGTACCCCTCTCTCTGTCTCCCTCTCTCTTCACCCCCTCTCTGTCACCCCCTCTCTCTGTTCCCCCTTTCTCTGTTCCCCCTCTCTCTGTCCCCCTCTCTCGGTCCCCCTCTCTCTGTCCCCCTCTCTCTGTCCCTCCCTCTCTCTGTCCCCCCTCTCTCTGTCCCCCTCTCTCTCTGACCCCCTCTATCTCCCCCACTCTCTGTCCCCTGCTCTCTGTCGCCCTCTCTCTGACCCTCACTCTCTCTGTCGCCACTCTCTCTCTGACCCCCTCTCTCTCTGACCCCCTCTATCTCCCCCACTCTCTGTCCCCCCCTCTCTATTGCCCTCTCTCGCTGTCGCCCTCTCTCTGTCGCCATCTCTCTGACCCCCTCTCTCATACCCGCCTCTCCCTGTACCACCTCACTGTCCCCCTCTCTCGCTTTCGCCCCTCTCTCTGTCCCACTCTCTCTGTCCCACTCTCTCTGCCCCCCGACCCCTCTCTCGGTCCCTTCTCTCTCTCTGTTCCCCTCTCTCTCTCCCCCCTTTCTGTCCCCTCTCTCTCTCCCCCGCTCTTTGACCCCCTCTCTGAAACCCTCTCTCCCTGCCCCCTAACTCTCTGTCTCCCTCTCTCTATCACCATCTCACTGCCCCTCTCTCTATCTCCCGCTCTCTAACCCCTTCTCTGTCATCCTCTCTTTCTGCCCCCTCTCTCTGCCCCCTCTCTCCCTGCCCTCTCTCTCAGTCCCCCTCTCTCTGTCCCCATCTCACTGCCCCCTCTCTCTGCCCCTCTCTCTCTGCCCCCCTCTGTCTGAACACCGTCCCCGTCTCTGTCCCCCCTCTCTCTGTCCCCCTCTCTCTGTTCCCCTCTCTCTGTCCCCCTCACTCTGTCCCCCCTCACTCTGTCGCCCTCTCTCTGTCCCCTTCTCTCTGTCTCCCTCTCTCTGTCCCCTCTCTTTCTCCCCCGCTCTTTGATCCCCTCTCTGTCGCCGTCTCTCTCTGCCCCCTCTCTCACTGCCCCCTCTCTCTGCCCCCTCTCACAGTCCCCTCTCTCTCCCGCTCTCTGACCACCTCTCTGTCACCCCCTCTCTCTGCTCCCCCTCTCTCTGCCCCCCTGTCTCTGTCCCCCTCTCTCTGCCCCCTCTCTCTCTCCCCCGCTCTCTGACCCCCTCTCGGTCGCCCTCTCTCTATCCCCCTCTCTCTCTGCCCCCCTCTATCTGCCCCCTCTCTCTCTGCCCCCCTCTCTGTCCCCCTCTCTCTCTGTCGCCCTCTCTCTGTCCCCTCTCTCTCTGCCACCCTCTCTCTCTGTCCCCCTTTCTCTGTCCCCCTCTCTCTGTCGCCCTCTCTCTGTCCCCATCTCTCTGTCCCCCTCTCTCTTTTCCCCTCACTCCTGTCCCCCCTCTCTGTCCCCCTCTCTCTCTGTTGCCCTCTTTCTGCTCCCATCTCTCTGCACCCCTCTCTGTCCCCCCTCTCTCTGTCCCCCTCTCTCTATGTCCCCTTCTCTCTATCCTCTTCTCACTGTCCCCTCTCTCTCTCTCCCGCTCTCTGTCCCCCTCTCTCTGTCCCCCCTCTCTCTGTTCCCCCCTCTCTCTGTTCCCCCTCTCTCTGTTCCCCCTCTCTCTGCCCCTCCTCTCTGTCCCCCCTCTCTCTGTCCCCCTCTCTCTGCCCCTCTCTCTTTCTGCCCCCTCTCTCCCAGCCCCCCATCTCTCTGCCCCCTCTCTCTGTCGCACTCTCTCTGTCTCCATCTCTCTGTCCCCTTTCTCTCCCCCGCTCTCTGTCCCCTCTCTCTCCCCCGCTCTCTGACCCTCTCTCTGTCGCCGTCTCTCTATTCCCCTCTCTCTCTGCCCCCCTCTATCTGCCCCCTCTCTCTCTGCCCCCCTCTCTGTCCCCCTCTCTCTCTGTCGCCCTCTCTCTGCCCCCTCTCTCTCTGCCACCCTCTCTGTCCCCCTCTCTCTCTGTCCCCCTCTCTCTGTCGCCCTCTCTCTGCCCCCTCTCTCTCTGCCCCCTCTCTCTCTGCCCCCCTCTGTCTGAACACCGTCCCCGTCTCTGTCCCCCTCTCTCTCTGTCCCCCTCTCTCTGTTCCCCTCTCTCTGTTCCCCTCTCTCTATCCCCCTCACTCTGTCCCCCCTCACTCTGTCGCCCTCTCTCTGTCCCCTTCTCTCTGTCTCCCTCTCTCTGTCCCCTCTCTTTCTCCCCCGCTCTTTGATCCCCTCTCTGTCGCCGTCTCTCTCTGCCCCCTCTCTCACTGCCCCCTCTCTCTGCCCCCTCTCACAGTCCCCTCTCTCTCCCGCTCTCTGACCACCTCTCTGTCACCCCCTCTCTCTGCCCCCCTCTCTCTGCCCCCCTCTCTCTGTCCCCCTCTCTCTGCCCCCTCTCTCTCCCCCGCTCTCTGACCCCCTCTCTGTCGCCCTCTCTCTATCCCCCTCTCTCTCTGCCCCCCTCTATCTGCCCCCTCTCTCTCTGCCCCCCTCTCTGTCCCCCTCTCGCTCTGTCGCCCTCTCTCTGCCCCCTCGCTCTCTGCCACCCTCTCTCTCTGTCCCCTTTCTCTGTCCCCCTCTCTCTGTCGCCCTCTCTCTGTCCCCATCTCTCTGTCCCCCTCTCTCTTTTCCCCTCACTCCTGTCCCCCCTCTCTGTCCCCCCCTCTCTCTCTGTTGCCCTCTTTCTGCCCCCATCTCTCTGCACCCCTCTCTGTCCCCCCTCTTCTGTCCCCCTCTCTCTCTGTCCCCTTCTCTCTATCCTCTTCTCACTGTCCCCTCTCTCTCTCCCGCTCTCTGTCCCCCTCTCTCTGTCCCCCTTCTCTCTGTTCCCCCTCTCTCTGTTCCCCCTCTCTCTGCCCCTCCTCTCTGTCCCCCCTCTCTCTGTCCCCCTCTCTCTGCCCCTCTCTCTTTCTGCCCCCTCTCTCCCATCCCCCCATCTCTCTGCCCCCTCTCTCTGTCGCCCTCTCTCTGTCCCCATCTCTCTGTCCCCTTTCTCTCCCCCGCTCTCTGTCCCCTCTCTCTCCCCCGCTCTCTGCCCCCCTCTCTGTCGCCCTCTCTCTATCCCCCTCTCTCTCTGCCCCCCTCTCTCTCCCACGCTCTCTGTCCCCTCTCTCTCCCCCGCTCTCTGACCCTCTCTCTGTCGCCGTCTCTCTATCTCCCTCTCTCTCCGCCCCCCTCTATCTGCCCCCTCACTCTCTGCCCCCCTCTCTGTCCCCCTCTCTCTCTGTCGCCCTCTCTCTGCCCCCTCTCTCTCTGCCACCCTCTCTGTCCCCCTCTCTCTCTGTCCCACTTTCTCTGTCCCCCTCTCTCTGTCGCCCTCTCTCTGTCCCCATCTCTCTGTCCCCCTCTCTCTTTTCCCCTCACTCCTGTCCCCCCTCTCTGTCCCCCCCTCTCTCTCTGTTGCCCTCTTTCTGCCCCCATCTCTCTGCACCCCTCTCTGTCCCCCCTCTTCTGTCCCCCTCTCTCTCTGTCCCCTTCTCTCTATCCTCTTCTCACTGTCCCCTCTCTCTCTCCCGCTCTCTGTCCCCCTCTCTCTGTCCCCCTTCTCTCTGTTCCCCCTCTCTCTGTTCCCCCTCTCTCTGCCCCTCCTCTCTGTCCCCCCTCTCTCTGTCCCCCTCTCTCTGCCCCTCTCTCTTTCTGCCCCCTCTCTCCCATCCCCCCATCTCTCTGCCCCCTCTCTCTGTCGCCCTCTCTCTGTCCCCATCTCTCTGTCCCCTTTCTCTCCCCCGCTCTCTGTCCCCTCTCTCTCCCCCGCTCTCTGCCCCCCTCTCTGTCGCCCTCTCTCTATCCCCCTCTCTCTCTGCCCCCCTCTCTCTCCCACGCTCTCTGTCCCCTCTCTCTCCCCCGCTCTCTGACCCTCTCTCTGTCGCCGTCTCTCTATCTCCCTCTCTCTCCGCCCCCCTCTATCTGCCCCCTCACTCTCTGCCCCCCTCTCTGTCCCCCTCTCTCTCTGTCGCCCTCTCTCTGCCCCCTCTCTCTCTGCCACCCTCTCTGTCCCCCTCTCTCTCTGTCCCCCTTTCTCTGTCCCCCTCTCTCTGTCGCCCTCTCTCTGTCCCCATCTCTCTGTCCCCTCTCTCTCCCCCGCTCTCTGATCCCTTCTCTGTCACCCTCTCTCTGCCCCCTCTCTCTCTGCCCCCCTCTCTGTCCCCCTCTCTCTCTGTCCCTCTCTCGCTCTCTATCCCCCACTCTCTCCATCCGCCCACTCACTGTCTCCCTCAATCTCCCCCACACTGTACCCCTCTCTCTGTCTCCCTCTGCCCCCTCTCTCTGTCCCCCCTCTCTCTGTCCCCCCCTCTCTGACCCCTTCTCTCTCTGTCCTTCTCTCTCTCTGTCCCCTCTCTCTGTCTCCTCTCTCTGCCCCCTTCTCTCTCTGCCCCCCTCTCTCTCACTGACCCCCTCTCTTTCTGACCCCCTCTATCTCCCCCACTCTCTGTCCCCCTCTCTCTGTCGCCGTCTCTCTGTCCCCCTCTCTTTCTGTCCCCCTCTCTCTCTGTCCCCCTCTCTCTCTGTCCCCTCTCTCTCTGTCCCCCTCTATCTGTCCCCTCTCTCTCCCACGCTCTCTGATCCCCTCTCTATCCCCGCTCACTGACCCCCCTCTGTTGCCCTCTCTCTGACCCCCTCTATCTCCCCCACTCTCTGTCCCCTGCTCTCTGTCGCCCTCTCCCTGACCCCCACTCTCTCTGCTCCCCTCTCTCTGTCCCCCTCTCTCTCTGCCCCCTCTCTCTCTATCCCCCTCTATCTGTCCCCTCTCTCTCCCACCCTCTCTGACGCCCTCTCTCCCCCGCTCTCTGACCCCCTCTCTGTTGCCCCCTCTTTGACCCTGCTCTCTCTGCCCCCCCGACTCCTCTCTCTGTCCACCTCTCTCGCTTTCCCTCTCTCTGTTCCCCTCTCTCTGTCCCCCTCTCTCTGTTTCCCTCTCTCTGTTCCCCTCTCTCTGTCCCCCTCTCTCTTTTCCCCTCACTCCTGTTCCCATCACTCTGTCCCCTCTCTCTCCCCCGCTCTTTGACCCCCTCTCTGTCGCCCTCTCTCTCTGCCCCCTCTCTCTCTCTGCCCCCTCTCTCTGTCCCCCTCTCTCTATCTCCCTCTCACTGCCCCCTCTCTCTCTCCCGCTCTCTGACCCCCTCTCTGTCACCCTTTCTCTCTGCCCCATCTCTCTCTGCCCCCACTCTCTCTGCCCCCCTCTCTGTCCCCCCCCACTCTCTGTCCCCCTCTCTCTGACCCCCTCTCTCTCCCCCACTCTGTACCCCTCTCTCTGTCTCCTCTCTCTGCACCCCCTCTCTGTAACTGTCTTTCTATCCCCCTTTCTCTCTGTTCCCGCTTTCTCTGATCCCCCTCTCTCTGTACCCCTCTCTCTGTCCCCCCTCTCTCTGTCCCCATCTCTCTGTCCCCCTCTCTCTCTGACCCCCTCTATCTCCCCCACTCTGTACCCCTCTCTCTGTCTCCCTCTCTCTGTCCCCCTCACTCTGTCCCCCCTCACTCTGTCGCCCTCTCTCTGTCCCCTTCTCTCTGTCTCCCTCTCTCTGTCCCCTCTCTTTCTCCCCCGCTCTTTGATCCCCTCTCTGTCGCCGTCTCTCACTGCCCCCTCTCTCACTGCCCCCTCTCTCTGCCCCCTCTCACAGTCCCCTCTCTCTCCCGCTCTCTGACCACCTCTCTGTCACCCCCTCTCTCTGCCCCCCTCTCTCTGCCCCCCTCTCTCTGTCCCCCTCTCTCTGCCCCCTCTCTCTCCCCCGCTCTCTGACCCCCTCTCTGTCGCCCTCTCTCTATCCCCCTCTCTTTCTGCCCCCCTCTATCTCCCCCACTCTCTGTCCCCTGCTCTCTGTCGCCCTCTCTCTGACCCCCACTCTCTCTGCTCCCCTCTCTCTGTCCCCCTCTCTCTCTGCCCCCTCTCTCTCTATCCCCCTCTATCTGTCCCCTCTCTCTCCCACCCTCTCTGACCCCCTCTCTCCCCCGCTCTCTGACCCCCTCTCTGTTGCCCCCTCTTTGACCCTGCTCTCTCTGCCCCCCCGACTCCTCTCTCTGTCCACCTCTCTCGCTTTCCCTCTCTCTGTTCCCCTCTCTCTGTCCCCCTCTCTCTGTTTCCCTCTCTCTGTTCCCCTCTCTCTGTCCCCCTCTCTCTTTTCCCCTCACTCCTGTTCCCATCACTCTGTCCCCTCTCTCTCCCCCGCTCTCTGACCCCCTCTCTGTCACCCTTTCTCTCTGCCCCATCTCTCTCTGCCCCCACTCTCTCGGCCCCCCTCTCTGTCCCCCCCACTCTCTGTCCCCCTCTCTCTGACCCCCTCTCTCTCCCCCACTCTGTACCCCTCTCTCTGTCTCCTCTCTCTGCACCCCCTCTCTGTAACTGTCTTTCTATCCCCCCTTCTCTCTGTTCCCGCTTTCTCTGATCCCCCTCTCTCTGTACCCCTCTCTCTGTCCCCCCTCTCTCTGTCCCCATCTCTCTGTCCCCCTCTCTCTCTGACCCCCTCTATCTCCCCCACTCTGTACCCCTCTCTCTGTCTCCCTCTCTCTGTCCCCCTCACTCTGTCCCCCCTCACTCTGTCGCCCTCTCTCTGTCCCCTTCTCTCTGTCTCCCTCTCTCTGTCCCCTCTCTTTCTCCCCCGCTCTTTGATCCCCTCTCTGTCGCCGTCTCTCTCTGCCCCCTCTCTCACTGCCCCCTCTCTCTGCCCCCTCTCACAGTCCCCTCTCTCTCCCGCTCTCTGACCACCTCTCTGTCACCCCCTCTCTCTGCCCCCCTCTCTCTGCCCCCCTCTCTCTGTCCCCCTCTCTCTGCCCCCTCTCTCTCCCCCGCTCTCTGACCCCCTCTCTGTCGCCCTCTCTCTATCCCCCTCTCTTTCTGCCCCCCTCTATCTGCCCCCTCTCTCTCTGCCCCCCTCTCTGTCCCCCTCTCTCTCTGTCGCCCTCTCTCTGCCCCCTCGCTCTCTGCCACCCTCTCTCTCTGTCCCCTTTCTCTGTCCCCCTCTCTCTGTCGCCCTCTCTCTGTCCCCATCTCTCTGTCCCCCTCTCTCTTTTCCCCTCACTCCTGTCCCCCCTCTCTGTCCCCCCCCTCTCTCTGTTGCCCTCTTTCTGCCCCCATCTCTCTGCACCCCTCTCTGTCCCCCCTCTTCTGTCCCCCTCTCTCTCTGTCCCCTTCTCTCTATCCTCTTCTCACTGTCCCCTCTCTCTCTCCCGCTCTCTGTCCCCCTCTCTCTGTCCCCTTTCTCTCTGTTCCCCCTCTCTCTGTTCCCCCTCTCTCTGCCCCTCCTCTCTGTCCCCCTCTCTCTGTCCCCCTCTCTCTGCCCCTCTCTCTTTCTGCCCCCTCTCTCCCAGCCCCCCATCTCTCTGCCCCCTCTCTCTGTCGCCCTCTCTCTGTCCCCATCTCTCTGTCCCCTTTCTCTCCCCCGCTCTCTGTCCCCTCTCTCTCCCCCGCTCTCTGCCCCCCCTCTGTCGCCCTCTCTCTATCCCCCTCTCTCTCTGCCCCCCTCTCTCTCCCACGCTCTCTGTCCCCTCTCTCTCCCCCGCTCTCGGACCCTCTCTCTGTCGCCGTCTCTCTATCTCCCTCTCTCTCCGCCCCCCTCTATCTGCCCCCTCACTCTCTGCCCCCCTCTCTGTCCCCCTCTCTCTCTGTCGCCCTCTCTCTGCCCCCTCTCTCTCTGCCACCCTCTCTGTCCCCCTCTCTCTCTGTCCCCCTTTCTCTGTCCCCCGCTCTCTGTCGCCCTCTCTC
Source organism: Chiloscyllium plagiosum (assembly GCF_037043375.1). Classification (NCBI taxonomy): domain Eukaryota; kingdom Metazoa; phylum Chordata; class Chondrichthyes; order Orectolobiformes; family Hemiscylliidae; genus Chiloscyllium; species Chiloscyllium plagiosum. Next base: position 82,623,349 of record NW_028270169.1, read on the forward strand.
TGTCCCCATCTCTCTGTCCCCTCTCTCTCCCCCGCTCTCTGATCCCTTCTCTGTCACCCTCTCTCTGCCCCCTCTCTCTCTGCCCCCCTCTCTGTCCCCCTCTCTCTCTGTCCCCCTCTCGCTCTCTATCCCCCACTCTCTCCATCCGCCCACTCACTGTCTCCCTCAATCTCCCCCACACTGTACCCCTCTCTCTGTCTCCCTCTGCCCCCTCTCTCTGTCCCCCCTCTCTCTGTCCCCCCCTCTCTGACCCCTTCTCTCTCTGTCCTTCTCTCTCTCTGTCCCCTCTCTCTGTCTCCTCTCTCTGCCCCCTTCTCTCTCTGCCCCCCTCTCTCTCACTGACCCCCTCTCTTTCTGACCCCCTCTATCTCCCCCACTCTCTGTCCCCCTCTCTCTGTCGCCGTCTCTCTGTCCCCCTCTCTTTCTGTCCCCCTCTCTCTCTGTCCCCCTCTCTCTCTGTCCCCTCTCTCTCTATCCCCCTCTATCTGTCCCCTCTCTCTCCCACGCTCTCTGATCCCCTCTCTATCCCCGCTCACTGACCCCCCTCTGTTGCCCTCTCTCTGACCCCCTCTATCTCCCCCACTCTCTGTCCCCTGCTCTCTGTCGCCCTCTCTCTGACCCCCACTCTCTCTGCTCCCCTCTCTCTGTCCCCCTCTCTCTCTGCCCCCTCTCTCTCTATCCCCCTCTATCTGTCCCCTCTCTCTCCCACCCTCTCTGACCCCCTCTCTCCCCCGCTCTCTGACCCCCTCTCTGTTGCCCCCTCTTTGACCCTGCTCTCTCTGCCCCCCCGACTCCTCTCTCTGTCCACCTCTCTCGCTTTCCCTCTCTCTGTTCCCCTCTCTCTGTCCCCCTCTCTCTGTTTCCCTCTCTCTGTTCCCCTCTCTCTGTCCCCCTCTCTCTTTTCCCCTCACTCCTGTTCCCCTCACTCTGTCCCCTCTCTCTCCCCCGCTCTTTGACCCCCTCTCTGTCGCCCTCTCTCTCTGCCCCCTCTCTCTCTCTGCCCCCTCTCTCTGTCCCCCTCTCTCTATCTCCCTCTCACTGCCCCCTCTCTCTCTCCCGCTCTCTGACCCCCTCTCTGTCACCCTTTCTCTCTGCCCCATCTCTCTCTGCCCCCACTCTCTCTGCCCCCCTCTCTGTCCCCCCCACTCTCTGTCCCCCTCTCTCTGACCCCCTCTCTCTCCCCCACTCTGTACCCCTCTCTCTGTCTCCTCTCTCTGCACCCCCTCTCTGTAACTGTCTTTCTATCCCCCCTTCTCTCTGTTCCCGCTTTCTCTGATCCCCCTCTCTCTGTACCCCTCTCTCTGTCCCCCCTCTCTCTGTCCCCATCTCTCTGTCCCCCTCTCTCTCTGACCCCCTCTATCTCCCCCACTCTGTACCCCTCTCTCTGTCTCCCTCTCTCTGCACCCCCTCTCTGTCACCGTCTTTCTATCCCCCTTCTCTCTGTTCCTCCTCTCTCTGTTCCCCCTCTCTCTGTCCCCCTCTCTCTGTCCCCCCCTCTCTGTGTCCCCCTCTCTGTGTCCCCCCCTCTCTGTCCCCCCTCTCTCTCTCACCCCCTCTATCTCCTCTCCTCTCTGTCCCGTGCTCTCTGTCGCCCTCTCTCTGACCCCCACTCTCTTTGTCCCCCTCTCTCTCTCTGACCGACTCTCTCTCTGACCCCCTCTATCTCCCCCGCTCCCTGTCCCCCTCTCTCTGTTGCCCTCTCTCGCTGTCGCCCTCTCTCTGACCCCCTCTCTCACACCCGCCTCTCCCTGTACCACCTCCATGTCCCCCTCTCTCGCTGTCGCCCCTCTCTCTGTCCCACTCTCTCTGTCCCACTCTCTCTGCCCCCGACCCCTCTCTCTGTCCCTTCTCTCTATCTGACCCCTCTCTCTCTGTCCCCCCTCTATCTGTCCCCTCTCTCTCCCACCCTCTCTGACCCACTCTCTCCCCTGCTCTCTGACCCCCTCTCTGTTGCCCTCTCTTTGATCCCGCTCTCTGCCCCCCCGACCCCTCTCTCTGTCCCCCTCTCTCGGTTTCCCTCTCTCTGTTCCCCTCTCTCTGTCCCCCTCTCTGTTTCCCTCTCTCTGTTCCCCTCTCTCTGTCCCCCTCTCTCTTTTCCCCTCACTCCTGTCCCCCTCACTCTGTCCCCCCTCTCTCCCCCGCTCTTTGACCCCCTCTCTGTCGCCTCTCTCTCTGCCCCCTCTCTCCTTCTGCCCCCCTCTCTCTGTCCCCCTCTCTCTATCTCCCTCTCACTGCCCCCCTCTCTCTCTCCCGCTCTCTGACCCCCTCTCTGTCACCCTTTCTCTCTGCCCCCTCTGTCTCTGCCCCCACTCTCTCTGCCCCCCTCTCTGTCCCCCCCACTCTCTGTCCCCCTCTCTCTGACCCCCTCTCTCTCCCCCACTCTGTACCCCTCTCTCTGTCTCCCTCTCTCTGCACCCCCTTCTCTGTCACTGTCTTTCTATCCCCCCTTCTCTCTGTTCCCCCTTTCTCTGTTCCCCCTCTCTCTGTCCCCTTCTCTCTGTCCCCCCCTCTCTGTCCCCCACTCTCTCCGCCACCCCCACTCTCTGTCCCGCTCTCTGTGACCCCCTCTCTCTCCCCCACTCTGTACCCCTCTCTCTATCTCCCTCTCTCTGCACCCCCTCTCTGTAACCGTCTTTCTCTCCCCCCTTCTCTCTGTTCCCCCCACCGACCCAACCTCCACTCCCGGCACCTTCCCTTGCAACCGCAGGAGGTGCAACACTTGCGCCCACACCTCCCCCCTCACTTCTCTCCAAGGCCCCAAAGGAAACTTCCATATCCGCCACAGATTCACCTGCACCTCCACCCACATCATCTACTGCATCCGCTGCAGCCGGTGTGGCCTCCTCTATATTGGGGAGACAGGCCGCATACTTGCGGATCGATTCAGAGAGCACCTCTGGGCCACCCGGACGAACCAACCCAACCACCCTGTAGCACAGCATTTCAACTCTCCCTCCCACTCCACCGAGGATATGCAGGTCATTGGACTCATCCACCGCCAAACCCCAACAACGCGACGGTCGGAGGAGGAGCGTCTTATCTTCCGACTGGGAACCCTCCAACCACAGGGGATGAACTTGGACTTCACCAGTTTCTTCATCCCCCCTCCCCCCACCTTGTCTCAGCCGAATCCCTCCAGCCCGGCACCGCCTTCCTGACCTGCAGTCTTCTTCTTGACCTCTCCGCCTCCATCCTACTCCGACCTATCACCCTCACCTTGACCTCTTTCCACCTATCACATTTCCAACGCCCCTCCTCCAAGTCCCTCCTCCCTACCTTTTATCTTCTCCTGCTGAACACTCTCTGCTCATTCCTGAGGAAGGGCCTGTGCCCGAAACGTCGAATCTCCTGTTCCCTGGATGCTGCCTGACCTGCTGTGCTGTTCCAGCAATAAAGTTTCAGCAAGACAGAACTCCCAGGGAGAGAGATAGGACAGAGAGAGAGAGAGAGAGAGGAGCTGCAGCAGCAGAGAGATAGAGCTGAGAGAGTGGCGTGGTGGTGGGGGCTGTGATGTGGCTAGAGCGATGTACAGACAGGAATAGCAAGATCCCACAGAGCTGTCAGACAGATGCAGAGAGAGATTTGCAGAACACTGGGAAATGTACATTGGACAGAGATGTGAAGGATGTTGAGAGATAGGGATTGAAGGAAAGATGTGTGAGAGAGAACTGGGAACACAGAAATAGACATGAGAGCCGCAGAGAGAGAGGGAAGCAGTGAAATCTGTGGGATCAGATCCCTCTCTAGCATTTTGCTCCTTTGTCTCTCCCCGTTCCCACAGACAGCCTGAATCCCACTGTGCGTGTTTGTGTGTGAGTGTGTGTGTGTGCGTGCGTGGTATGTGTGTGTGTGTGTGTCTGTGTGTGTGTGTAAGTGAGTGTGTGTGTCTGTGTGTGAGTCTGTGTGTCTGTGTGTCTGTGTGTGTCTGTGTGTGTCTGTGTGTGTGTGTCTGTGTGTGTGTGTGTCTGTGTGTGTGTGTGTCTGTGTGCGTGCGTGGTATGTGTGTGTGTGTGTGTCTGTGTGTGTGTAAGTGAGTGTGTGTGTCTGTGTGTGAGTCTCTGTGTGTGTCTGTGTGTGTGTCTGTGTGTGTGTCAGTGTGTGTGTCAGTGTGTGTGTGTGTCTGTGTGTCTGCGTGTGTGTGTGTCTTTGTGTGTGTGTCTGTGTGTGTCTGTGTCTGTGTGTGTGTGTGTGTGTGTGTACGTGTCCGTGTGTGTGTGTGTGTCCGTGTGTGTGTGTGCTTTCGTCTGATGATTCCTCATGGCAGAATAATTTGATTCTCTGTCTCAGTATTGTCCTCGTTTCAGCTCCCAAATCGAATGTTAAATCATCCACGATCCTATTGAATACCAGAGCAGGCTCGAGGGGCTGGATGGTCTCCTGTTCCTATTTCGGATGGTCTTATGTTGTTAACACTACCTCCCAGCTCTTGGCCCCCACACTGGAGGTTAGGACGACACAAGGGCCTGATTTATAGAGGGCTGCCCTCTTCCGTGAGTCTCGGAGGGAACCAGCCTGATTTGGATTGGAGTTGCAGCCTCTCAGTGAGAAGTGAAATCTTCTTGAGGTTCCCCTCAGTCTCTCACTGTAAGGTGGAGCAGGCCAGTCTCGGGGAAGCAAACAGCAGGCCAGATGTGCTCTGTCCTCCAGCTCCATTTCAGACGGCCAGATGGGAGGGGCTTGTTTCCTTCATCAGCTTCCCGTGCTCTCCCTTCTGGGTTAGGGTGGGGCCGAATGGCCTTGCTCCTGGCTCCTATTGAGGTGCAGACTGGCTATGAGTGGGTTATACAGGGCATGTCCCTGGAGTGAGGTTGGTTAGCTCAGTTGGCTGGGCAGTTAGCTTAACACACTAGCTAGAGTTGGAAGGACTCTCCTTCCAAACCTCTCCCCTCAGCCGGACCATGGTGACCCTCTGTTTACATCCCCACCAGACACCGCTCTGTAATGAGGAGCTGTCCCATGCTATGGTAAGGCTATGGTGACATTACATTGGTTTGTACCTGGAGCACTGTGTGCAGGACTAGTCACTGCATTGCCAGAGGGATGTTAGTGTGTGGGGAAGGTTTACTGGATGAATCCCCACTGGAATGAATAGCACTCTCTTTCCCCCAGTTAAGTCACTCTTACAGCTTTTGTGTCTTTGGAGACACAAGGACCAATTCATCTGAAACAGCAGCTGGATTTTATTTTCACGGGCACCCAATAAGATTGGCTCGTTTACATACATGCACACACACGCACACACACACACACACTCCCTCAAACACAAACACAGACACACTCTCAAAAACACATACACACAGGCACAACTCTCTCTCTCACACACACATACAAGCACACACTTTCTCTCTCACACACATACACGCACAGACATACGCTCCCTCAAATACACACATGGACACGCTCTCTCACACATACATGCAGACACACTCTCTCTCTCACAGAAACACTCTCTCTCACACACACAGACACTCTCTCTCATGCACACAGACACACACTCTCTCTCACACAGACACACACTCTCTCTCTCACACACACATACACACACGCTCTCTCATTTACAGACACACTCTCACACACACATTCTTATTCTCTCACACACCTACTCACTCTCACGCACATAGACACACTCTCTCTCTCACACACACTCTCTGTCTCTCACACACACACTCTCTCTCACACTCATACACACACACAGACACACGATCCCTCAAGCACACACAGACACTCTTTCTCACACACACAAAAACACACAGTTACACTCTCTCTCACACACACATACACACGCAGACACACACTCCATCAAATACACATAGACACACTCTCACACACATGCACACAGACACACACTCTCTCACACATACATACACACTCTCTAGCACACAAGACAAACTGTCATACACACACATAGACACACAGACACATGCACACACAGACACACACACATTGACACACAGATACATTCTCTCACACACAGACACACTCTCTCACACACACAGACACACTCACACACAGACACACTCTCTCACACACATACACACACATACACACTCTCTCACACACACCCTCACTCACACACATGCACACAGAGACACACACACCGTCAAACATACACACAGCCACACACTCTCACATGAACATGCACTTCCTCTCTCACACACATATACAGACACACAGAGATACACATGCATCCACTCTTTCACACACACAAACACGGGAAGTCTCTCTCTCTCACACACACACACACACAGCTGTAAAGGCATTGTCGGGGTGTTGCTGGAGAAATGATATCTCCGAGGACTGAGCCATGATCTCACATGATGACTGCTCCAGGGGGACAGACAGCAGCTGCAGAGACTTGTTGGATCTTCCTGTGCACCACCTCTTGCATCGACAGCATTAGTCTGTTTGGGTGCCTGATTTTCTAAAATGTCTCCAAGCAACAAGTAACAATAGATTGATGAACGTTTCCCTCCAAACCATGTTTCAGACACATGCTGCTGTGATTTTCCACTGATTGTGCAAAATGATCTGGATCTGCTGAAATGGGGAGTGGCTTCCATTTCAAATTACGACACCAGAGTGCCTCGGGGACCCTGAGGAAATGATCAGGGAATTGCATCTGTTCCATTCTATCCTCTGCAAACTGTACCACCAGATAGTGCTCCCTCAGTACCTCAGATAGTGCTCCCTCAGTACCTCAGATAGTGCTCCCTCAGTACCTCAGATAGTGCTCCCTCAATACCTCAGATAGTGCTCCCTCAGTACCTCAGATAGTGTACCCCCACTACCTCAGATAGTGCTCCCTCAGTACCTCAGATAGTGCTCCCTCAGTAGATCAGATAGTGCTCCCTCAGTACCTCAGATAGTGCTCCCTCAGTACCTCAGATAGTGCTCCCTCAGTACCTCAGATAGTGCTCCCTCAGTAGATCAGATAGTGCTCCCTCAGTACCTCAGATAGTGCTCCCTCAGTACCTCAGATAGTGCTCCCTCAATACCTCAGATAGTGCTCCCTCAGTACCTCAGATAGTGTACCCCCACTACCTCAGATAGTGCTCCCTCAGTACCTCAGATAGTGCTCCCTCAGTAGATCAGATAGTGCTCCCTCAGTACCTCAGATAGTGCTCCCTCAGTTCCTCAGATAGTGCTCCCTCAATACCTCAGATAGTGCTCCCTCAGTACCTCAGATAGTGTACCCCCACTACCTCAGATAGTGCTCCCTCAGTACCTCAGATAGTGCTCCCTCAGTAGATCAGATAGTGCTCCCTCAGTACCTCAGATAGTGCTCCCTCAGTACCTCAGATAGTGCTCCCTCAGTACCTCAGATAGTGCTCCCTCAGTAGATCAGATAGTGCTTCATCAGTACCTCAGATAGTGCTCCCTCAGTACCTCAGATAGTGCTCCCTCAGTACCTCAGATAGTGCTCCCTCAGTACCTCAGATAGTGCTCCCTCAGTACCTCAGATAGTGCTCCCTCAGTAGATCAGATAGTGCTCCATCAGTACCTCAGATAGTGCTCCCTCAGTACCTCAGATAGTGCTCCCTCAATACCTCAGATAGTGCTCCCTCAGTACCTCAGATAGTGCTCCATCAATACCTCAGATAGTGCTCCCTCAGTACCTCAGATAGTGCTCCATCAATACCTCAGATAGTGCTCCCTCAGTACCTCAGATAGTGCTCCCTCAGTACCACAGATAGTGCTCCCTCAGTACCTCAGATAGTTCACCCTCACTACCTCAGATAGTGCTCCCTCAATACCTCAGAAAATGCTCCCTCAGTACCTCAGAAAGTGCTCCCTGAATACCTCAGATAGTGCTCCCTGAATACCTCAGATAGTGCTCACTCAATACCTCAGATAGTGTCCCCTCAATACTTCAGGAAGTGCTCCCTCAATACCTCAGATAGTGCTCCCTCAATAACTCGGAACATGCTCCCCCAAAACCTCAGATACTTCTCCCTCAATACCTCAGAAAGTGCTCCAGCAATATCTAAGAAAATGCTCCCTCCGGACCGCAGATAGTTCTCCCTCAGAACCTCAGAAAGTGCTTCCTCAATACTCAGATAGTGCTCCCTCAATAACTCAAAGTGTTTCCTCAATACCTCAGAAAGTGCTCCCTCACTACCTCAGATAGTTCTCCCTCAGTGCCTCAGATAGTGCTCCCTCAATAACTCAGAACGTGCTCCCTCAGTACCTCAGAAAGTGCTCCCTCAATACTTCAGAAAGTGATCACTCAGTACCTCAGATAGTTCTCCCTCAGTACCTCAGGTAGTGCTCCCTCAATACCTCAGATAGTGCTCCCTCAGTAGCTCAGAAAGTGCTCCCTCAATACCTCAGAAAGTGCTCCCTCAATACCTCAGATAGTGCTCCCTCAGTAGCTCAGAAAGTGCTCACTCAATAACTCAGAAAGTGCTTCCTCAATACCTCAGAAAGTGCTCCCTCACTACCTCAGATAGTTTTCCCTCAGTACCTCAGATAGTGCTCCCTCAATAACTCGGAACGTGCTCCCTCAGTACCTCAGATACTTCGCCCTCAATACCTCAGAAAGTGCTTCCTCAATACCTCAGATAGTGCTCCAGCAATATCTACGAAAGTGCTCCCTCAGGACCTCAGATAGTTCTCCCTCAATACCTCAGAAACTGCTCCCTCAGTACCTCAGAGACTGCTCCCTCAATTCCTCCGAAAGTGCTCCCTGAATACCTCAGAAAGTGCTTCCTCAATACCTCAGAAAGTGCTCCCTCAATACCTCAGAAAGTGCTTCCTCAATACCTCAGAAAGTGCTCCCTCACTACCTCAGATAGTTCTCCCTCAGTGCCTCAGATAGTGCTCCCTCAACAACTCAGAACGTGCTCTCTCAGTACCTCAGATACGTCTCCCTCAATACCTCAGAAAGTGCTCCCTTCATACCTCAGAAAGTGTCCCCTCAGTACCTCAGAAAGTGCTCCCACAATACCTCAGATAGTTCTCCCTCAGTACCTCTGAAAATGCTCCCTTCATACCTCATAAAGTGTCCCCTCAGTACCTCAGAAAGTGCTCCCACAATACCTCAGATAGTTCTCCCTCAGTACCTCACATAGTGCTTCCTCAGTACCTCAGACAGTGCTCGCTCAATACCTCTGAAACTGCTCCCTAAATACCTAAGATAGTTATCCCATAATACGTCAGATAGTTCTGCCTTAAAACCTCTGAAAGTGCTCCCTCAATACCTCAGCTCTTGGTCCCTCAGTACCTCAGAAAGTGCTCCCTCAATACCTCAGAAAGTGGTCCCTCAGTACCTCAGAAAGTGCTTACTCAATAACTCAGAAAGTGCTCCATCAATTCCACAGATAGTTCTGCCTCAGTACCTCAGAGAGTGCTTCCTCTATACCTCATAAAGTGCTTCCTCAATACATCAGATTGTGTTCCCTCAATGCCTCAGAAAGTGCTTCCTCAATACCTCAGAAAGTGCTCCCTCAGTACCTCAGATAGTGCTCCCTCAATACCTCAGAAAGTGCTCCATCAATATCTCAGATAGTTCTCCCTCAGAACATCAGATAGTGCTTCCTCAATAACTCAGAACGTGCTCCCTCAGTACCTCAGATAGTGCTCCGTCAATACCTCAGAAATTGCTCCCTCAGTACCTCAGAAAGTGCTTCCTCTATACCTCAGAAAGTGCTTCCTCAACACCTCAGATAGTGCTCCCTCAATACCTCAGAAAGTGCTCCCTCAATACCTCAGAAAGTGCTCCCTCAGTACCTCAGAAAGTGCTCCCTCAGTACCTCAGAAAGTGCTCCCTCAATACTTCAGATAGTTCTCCCTCTGTACCTCAGATAGGTCTCCCTCCATACCTCAGAAAGTGCTCCCTCAATACCTCTGATAGTTCTCCGTCAATACCTCTGAAAGTGCTCCCTTAATACCTCAGAAAATGTCCCCTCAGTACCTCGGAAAGTGCTCCCTCAATACCTCAGAAAGTGCTCCATCAATACCTCAGACAGTGCTCCCTCAATACCTCTGAAACTGCTCCCTAAATACCTAAGATAGTTATCCCACAATACTTCAGATAGTTCTCCCTCAAAACCTCTGAAAGGACTCCCCCAATACCTCAGATAGTTCTCCGTCAATGCCTCAGATAGTGCTCCCTCAATACCTCAGATAGTTCTCCTCAGAACCTCAGATAGTGCTCCCTCAATACCTCAGATAGTTCTCCGTCAATGCCTCAGATAGGGCTCCCTCAATACCTCAGGTAGTTCTCCCTCAGTACCTCAGATAGTGCTCCCTCAATACCTCAGATCGTTCTCCGTCAATACCTAAGATAGTGCTCCCTCAATACCTCTGAAAGTGCTCCCGCAGTACCTCAGAAAGTGCTCCCTCAATACCTCAGAAAGTGCTCCCTCAATACCTCAGAAAGTGCTCCCTCAATACCTCAGATAGTTCTCCCTCAGTACCTCAGATAGTGCTTCCTCAGTACCTCAGATAGTGCTTCCTCAATACCTCAGAAAGTGCTCCCACAGTACCTCAGATAGTTCTCCCTCAATACCTCAGATAGTGCTTCCTCAGTACCTCAGAAAGTGCTCCCTCAATACCTCAGGTAGTTCTCCCTCAATACCTCAGAAAGTGCTCCATTAATACCTCAGAAAGTGCTCCCTCAGTACCTCAGATAGTTCTCCCTCAGTACCTCAGATAGTTCTTCCTCAGAACCACAGAGAGTGCTTCCTCAATACCTCAGAACTTGTTCGCTCAGTACCTCAGATCGTGCTCCCTCAATACCTCAGAAAGTGCTTCCTTAATACCTCAGATAGTGAACATAGAACATAGAACATAGAAGAATACAGCGCAGTACAGGCCCTTCGGCCCTCGATGTTGCGCCGATCCAAGCCCACCTAACCTACACTAGCCCACTATCCTCCATATGCCTATCCAATGCCCGCTTAAATGCCCATAATGAGGGAGAGTCCACCACTGCTACTGGCAGGGCATTCCATGAACTCACGACTCGCTGAGTAAATAACCTACCCCTAACATCTGTCCTATACCTACCCCCCTTAATTTAAAGCTATGCCCCCTTGTAATAGCTGACTCCATACGTGGAAAAAGATTCTCACTGTCGACCCTATCTAAACCCCTAATCATCTTGTACACCTCTATCAAGTCACCCCTAAACCTTCTTTTCTCCAATGAAAACAGCCCCAAGTGCCTCAGCCTTTCCTCATACGATCTTCCTACCATACCAGGCAACATCCTGGTAAACCTCCTCTGCACCCGTTCCAGTGCCACCACATCCTTCCTATAGTATGGCGACAAAACTGCACACAATACTCCAGATGCGGCCGCACCAGAGTCTTATACAACTGCAACATGACCTCAGGACTCCGGAACCCAATTCCTCTACCAATAAAAGCCAGTACGCTATATGCCTTCTTCACCACACTATTTACCTGGGTGACAACTTTCAAAGATTTGTGTACAGATAGTGCTACCTCAATACCTCAGAAAGTGCTTCCTCAATACCTCAGAAACTGCTTCCTCAATACCTCAGATAGTGCACCCTCAATACCTCAGAGAGAGCTCCCTCAATACCTATGATAGTTCTCCTTCAATACTTCAGATAGTTCTCCCTCAAAACCTCTGAAAGTGCTCGCTCAATTCCTCAGATAGTTCTCCCTCAATACCTCAGATAGTGCTCCTCAATACCTCAGATAGTTCTCCATCAACACCTCTGAAAGTGCTCGCTCAATTCCTCAGATAGTTCTCCCTCAATACCTCAGATAGTGCTCCCTCAATACCTCAGATAGTTCTCCGTCAATACCTCTGAAAGTGCTCCTTCAATACCTCAGATAGTTCTCCCTCAATGCCTCAGATAGTGCTCCCACAATACCTCAGATAGTTCTCCCCCAGTACCTCAGGAAGTGCTCCCTCAATACCTCAGAAAGTGCTCCCTCAATATCTCAGAAAGTGCTCCCTCAGTACCTCAGATAGTTCTCACTCAGTACCTCAGAAAGTGCTCCCTAAATACCTCAGAAAGTGCTCCCTCAGTACCTCAGAAAGTGCTTCCTCAATACCTCAGATAGTGAACATAGAACATAGAAGAATACAGCGCAGTACAGGCCCTTCGGCCCTCGATGTTGCGCCGATCCAAGCCCACCTAACCTACACTAGCCCACTATCCTCCATATGCCTATCCAATGCCCGCTTAAATGCCCATAATGAGGGAGAGTCCACCACTGCTACTGGCAGGGCATTCCATGAACTCACGACTCGCTGAGTAAATAACCTACCCCTAACATCTGTCCTATACCTACCCCCTTTAATTTAAAGCTATGCCCCCTTGTAATAGCTGACTCCATACGTGGAAAAAGATTCTCACTGTCGACCCTATCTAAACCCCTAATCATCTTGTACACCTCTATCAAGTCACCCCTAAACCTTCTTTTCTCCAATGAAAACAGCCCCAAGTGCCTCAGCCTTTCCTCATACGATCTTCCTACCATACCAGGCAACATCCTGGTAAACCTCCTCTGCACCCGTTCCAGTGCCTCCACATCCTTCCTATAGTATGGCGACCAAATCTGCACACAATACTCCAGATGCGGCCGCACCAGAGTCTTATACAACTGCAACATGACCTCAGGACTCCGGAACCCAATTCCTCTACCAATAAAAGCCAGTACGCTATATGCCTTCTTCACCGCACTATTTACCTGGGTGGCAACTTTCAAAGATTTGTGTACAGATAGTGCTACCTCAATACCTCAGAAAGTGCTTCCTCAATACCTCAGATAGTGCTCCCTCAATACCTCAGAATGTGGTCCCTCAATACTTCAGAAAGTGCTTCCTCAGTACCACAGAAGGTGCTCCCTCAATACCTCAGATAGTTCTCCCTCAGTACCTCAGAAAGTGCTCCCTCAATACCTCAGATATATCTCCATCAGTACCTTTGATAGTGCTTCCTCAGTACCTCAGAAAGTCTCCCCTCAGTACCTCAGAAAGTGCTTCCTCAATACCTCAGATAGTGCTCCCTCAATACCTCAGATAGTTCTCCCTCAGTACCTCAGAAAGTGCTCCCTCAATACCTCAGAAAGTGCTCCCTCAATACCTCAGAAAGTGTTCCATCAATACCTCAGAAAGTGCTCCCTCAGTACCTCAGAAAGTGCGACCTCAATACCTCAGAAAGTGCTCCATCAATACCTCAGATAGTGCTTCCTCAATACCTCAGATAATTCTCCCTCAATACATCAGATAGTGCTCCCTCAATACCTCAGATAGTTATCCCTCAATACCTCTGAAAGTGCTCCCTCAAGACCACATATAGTACTCACGCAGAACCTCAGCTAGTGCTTCCTCAGTACGTCAGAAAGTGCTCCCTCAATACCTCAGAAACTGCTCACTCAGTACCTCAGAGAGTTCTCCCTCAGTACCTCAGATAGTTCTCACTCAGTACCTCAGATAGTGCTCCCTAAATACCTCAGAAAGTGCTCCCTCAGTACGTCAGATATTGCTCCCTCAATGCCTCAGATAGTGCTCCCTTAATACCTCAGAAAGTTCTCCCTCATTACCTCAGATACTTCTCCCTCAGTACCTCTGATAGTTCTCCCTCAGTACCTCAGATAGTGCTTCCTTAATACCTCAGAACTTGTTCCCTCAATACCTCAGAAAGTGATTCCTCAATGCCTCAGATAGTGCTCCATCAATATCTCAGAAAGTGCTCCATCAGTACCTCAGAAAGTGCTTCCTCAATACCTCAGAAAGTGCTCCATCAATACCACAGATAGTTCTCCCTCAGTACCTCAGATAGTGCTCCCTCAATATCTCAGAACATGCTCCCTCAATAACTCATAAGGTGCTTCCTCAATACATCAGATTGTGTTCCCTCAATACCTCAGAAAGTGATTCCTCAATGCCTCAGATAGTGCTCCCTTAATACCTGTGGTGAAAGGGTTAAAATTGTGTCCCAATACATGTGTGAATCTAACCGAAAATGGAAGGTGTCGCTTAGTCCCGTGTGAATCTTATTACACACCTTCCCGTGTGAATCTTCTTATCTGTATGTGACCAGAATGGAATGTGTTTTTCAGCCTTGCTCTGCTGTTCACATGAATGTTTAGATCTCGAAAAGAGTATATCAGCTGGAAAAGTCTCCAGTTCGGTAGAGTCTGCTCCGGGGTTGCGTTTAACCGCCGAGCGTGGGTTGTTGGCAACCGCTCTACGAGAACTGACGGCTCCCAGTTCCGGTAACACGTAGAGTGAGTATAAACCAGACCCGTTGTAAGTACGAGACCTGGTTGTGGCGACGCTGCGGGGAATAAAACACTTATATTCTAGCAGACTCGCCTCTTGGCTGTTTGTTCTGTGTCAGACTACTTTCCTGCGAGCCTGGTCCTTGACCTTGAGAATTTTTTTAAAACATTTTGGCGTAGCCGGCAGGATCAATCGCAATTGAGGAAAGATTTTGATACAGAACAATGTTTTGGAAAAAGGCTAAGAAACCAGAGGAACAAACTGTGGAGGTCCCGACCGTCCCGGGATGGCATGGACCGTGGCATGGCGTGGCAGTTTGTTTGAGAAATGGTGGGGGGCGACCGGAGAACTGGGAGGCCGAGGGCGTAGGAACCCCAGGGTCGCTGCTGTCCACCCTTGAGAGGATCCCAGTCCTGCCGAAGAACCCCTTGCCTGGGGTACAGCGGAGGATGTGGGCCTGTGCGGCGGCTTGTAGACAACAGTCAGACAAGCGCCAAAAAGCTGAAGCAGAATTAGCCCTCCTGAAACATGAGCAGGGACTCAGTTCGGGAGATGCCTCTATGTTGAGGCAGGAAATTATGAAGTTAAAAGCTGAATTGACAGCATTAACTGAACTAGCAGGACGAACTATTATGTATCTGTCTGCTAAGAAACGGAAAGAGAAAAGGAAGGTCCCTCGAACCCCGGACCCAGTACAAGTACGGGCGTTTGTAGCCCAGTTAAATAACGGGGATCGGTGGGATATCGATCATTGGGATGGGAACATTTGGGGAGATTCAGATGATCAGTACAAAGAGGACCCACCCGTACTCCAAGCTAAACCAGTGGTTAGGAGAAAGCAGGTTCAGAGACGTCTCCCAGTGCAACGGGAGGTAATGTTAGATGAGGAAGGAAACCCTATACGGAATGAACAAGGGGAGGCAATTATGCATGAATTACCGCGGGCTCAGCCTCCTGCAGAATTCTCTGAATTAACGGAAGACTTCACTACCGATGAGGTGCTGTTTATCACCCAGAAAACCCGACGTAATCCTGGGGAGCCGTTAGAGCTATGGCTAATTCGGCTCCTCGAGGAAGGGGGGCAACAAGTGCAGGTAGACTATCAGGATGCTCCCAAGTTTGGTGGATTAGCAAAGGATGCTGCCATAGACCTGGGGTACCGCAGACAAGCCAAGGATATGGTAATAGATCGCAGTATGGGGACCTTATTTGGGATGTATGCCAGGGCAGTGGCCGAACAGTATCCCTTCCCGTCCGATTGGCCCCCCTTGGAAGGAACTTGGACAACAATTAAGGAAGGGGTTCAGAGGCTAACCCGTTTGTGTGTGCGGGATGCCCTGTTGCTGGGAGTGCTGGACGAGGTAGATAACACAAATGTTAGTAGACAGACTAGAGACCACCTAGTGAAGACTGCCCCCCCCCCCCCCATTATAAACCACTGTTATTAACCATAATGTTGAGAGGACGGGGAGAAACCCTAGGAGATGCCCGTAGTATGATGAGGGAGATGGGTGGTTTGGGGGATTGGGGACCCACAACCCGTGCTTCTCAGGGGGGCACGGAGGGGCGTCGCCCTGAGGCTCGGGCAGGGGGAAAAGTAAACCCTAATCAAGGAAGTAACCAAGGCCCCTCACGGCGTGCTTTGTGGCAAGCTTTGATACGGGCGCAGGTCCCAGCATTAGAGATTGATGGCCTACCTACACCGGAATTAAAAGACTTATGCAGACGAAAGGGGCTGAAGGTGTCCCGGGTAGAGACGGAGTCCCGACCCACTATGGAAGACCTAGTGGAATTACTAACACAAAAATGTCAGACACGGGGTCCGGTTGTTAATGAGCCTCGAAGGGGTAGAACTTCCACTTCCCAGCGGTGGGAATCCTCGGAGGACGAGGAGGAGGAGGAGGTACGGCCTCACCTCCGAGAGTGTTATAAAGTGGATTGGCGTGGCCGGAAACCTAGTAAGAAAGGCAAGAACAAAGAAGGGCGAGGCAAACGTCTTTACCCAGTGCTGTCTGGGGAAGATGAATGGGAGGAACAATAGGAATCGGGCCAAGCCCCAAGGGTTTGCCCACGAACGAGCCAATGGTCAGCAGACGACATTCGACCTCATGTATCATTGACTATCTATTGGCGCAAATCCGTCCAAACCGTTATGGCTCTAGTGGACACAGGGGCGGAGGCCACCTTAATCTATGGGACGCCCCATAAGTTTAAAGGAACCCCAGTCACGCTGGTTGGGCTGGGAGGTAATCTGATTGAAGGAAAAACAGTACAATTGCCCCTAAAGATAGGTACAATGCCCATTAAAACTTATTCAATTATCATTACACCAGTTAGAGGATGGATCCTGGGAATGGACATTCTGGCCGGTTTAACACTTCACCTCCAACAAGGGAAGTTTGAATTTGGAATCACGAAAATGGCTTTGCGCTGTAGGACGGTGTTAGTGGGAAAGGTTAAAATGGACCCCTTCCCCATCCCGATCGCCGATCGCGTAATAAGTCTTCGACAGTATAGGATTCCCGGCGGACATAAAGAAATATCCGCCACAATTAAGGATTATTTGGAAGCGGGAGTGCTTAGGACATGCACCACGGCGTGGAATAACCCCTTATGGCCCGTACATAAAGCCGATGGGTCATGGCGGATGACGGTAGATTATTGGCAACTAAACCGTCACACTCCGGCCTTGACGGCAGCGGTCCCGGATGCCGTCACTATTATAGGACGAATCCAACATCATCCAGGGGTGTGGTACGGAGTAATTGATTTGGCTAATGCCTTCTTCACAATTCCTATTCCCGAAGATAGGCAGGAACAGTTCGCATTCACTTGGGAGGGTAGACAATTCACGTTCACGCGATTGCCCCAAGGATATCTGCATAGCCCTACTATCTGCCACCGGATAGTTGCAGAACACTTGGCTGCCTTTAAAGTGCCTGACGAAGTGATGATCTCGCACTATATTGACGATATGATGATACAGGGGACAAGTCAGAAGCAGGAATTGCTGGACCAACTGGTTCAACATATGCGAGGATATGGGTGGGAGATCAACCCAGCCAAAATCCAGGGTCCCTCACAAACGGTAAAATTCTTAGGAATCGTGTGGAACAAGGGGGAAAGGGAAATCACTGCGAAAGCTAAAAATAAGATTCAGGTCTTTGCCGTCCCTCACACCCAGAAGGACGTGCAGCAATTTATTGGGTTATTCGGATTCTGGAGACAGCATATTCCCCATTTAGGACAAATTTTAAAACCTTTGTATCGAGTTACGAGGAAAAAGGCAGCGTTCGGATGGACGGAGGTCCATCAAACTGCATTTGAAATGGCCAAGCAAGCGATACAGCAAGCTGTATCCTTGGGAAAGATACAGTCAGGACCTGTAGAACTGCAAGTCTCAGCACAGGAGGATTATGCCAATTGGAGCTTATGGCAAAAACAGGGAAGAACCCGTAAGCCATTGGGATTTTGGTCCCGAAAATTACCCCCGGCAGGGGAACGGTATACCCCCTTTGAGAAACAGTTATTAGCATGCTACTGGGGCTTGGTGGAAACCGAAGCCCTGACCATTGGACATGAAGTGATCATGAGAACAGCTATCCCTATTCTTCCGTGGGTACTTAGTGACCCCACTACCCACCGAATAGGAACTGCCCAAGAGAGCAGCATCATTAAATGGAAATGGTATGTGTCGGAGGGAGTGCGGACTGGACAGAAAGGAGTGTCAGTCCTACATGAGCAAGTGGCGGAGGCCCCTGAGGAAGGGGAAAAACGGTTTGAGGTGATTGAATACAAGGAATCACCCGTTAAGATGGGAAAACGGTATGATGAACTGACCCCGGATGAACAAGCCACGGCTTGGTTCGTAGATGGGTCAGCCCAATGGAAAGCGGGACAGCGTAGATGGAAAGCTGCCGCCTTTAACCCAAAACAAGGCACTACCCTAGAAGAATTAGGGGAGGGAAAAAGTAGTCAGTGGGCAGAATTAAAAGCAGTGCATATGGTAGTCATGTCGGCTGGACTGGACTTACGAGCGTTAACTACACAGACTTTGGTCCAACAAAAACCTACGGTGATGAAGACCGGATTAGGATTGATTTGTCCCCCTGGGACCTATGGGCATATCCTCCCGCGATCGGGATTGTCACTAAAGGGGATTGATGTAATGGCAGGAGTAATTGACGCGGACTACCAAGGAGAATTGGGAGTAGTCCTGGTCAACATTACATCTGGACCTTATGTGATACAGAAGGGAGACAGAATAGCACAATTAGTTATTTAACCATGTAACCTTACAACGGTGGAAGAGACGGGAGCTCCCGTTAAGGTTACTGAGCGTGGGCCGGGGGGATTTGGGTCTACTGACACTAAGGGTGCCAAGGTATGGGTACGCCAGACAACTGGTCCCCCCAAACCGGCAGAGATCATAGCCCAAGGAAAAGACAGTCTGGTCACCATTATGTATCCTGGGGAATCAGTCTGGAGGAGTGTGCCAGCTCAGTCGTTGGTACCCTTATCGAAACAAAATGTAGGTTGGAAAATTAGTAGTGAGGAACGACAGCAAGATGATTTTAAGTGCGCGTCAAATCAATGGTGTACAATTTTAGATCTCACGAGTGATTGTCAAATGTATACTTGTGTACGATGTTATAAGGGGAGAAATGTAACTTTGATAACCCCTAACTGTACATTGATGTTGAATGCAACGGTGAATATGTGTCATTGGAATATAACCGCTCGTGAATGTGAAAGCTCAAACGGGACACGATGGAACATCACGACTGGAGATGAGGACATCTGGATCAGCAATGGAACAGGTATTCAAAACCGGACTCGAATGTTATGGCTGATCTTGGTGCGCCCTAACGTCTCTGACGCGCACCGCACACAGTTGGCTCCCATTATGTCAACTTGTCAGCAGATGGCCCAGGCAGTACTGCACACTGATGTTCACTGGCAGGTGCGGCTGCCGGCTATCCCAGAATGCCAACATAAGAGGAGGCGGCGTGCATGGTATGACACTCTACTGGGAGGTGCAGGAACTGTCATGGGTATCTCAAATGCTATTGACTCTGAGGTAACCCGTACTAAATTATCTAACACGGGACAGGCCACCTCACAAGGACTACATACTATTGGAAGGTGGATGCCATCCGTAATGATGACTCAAGGAGAGACAGTGAAATAATGATACGATCTCTGCAATGGGAACTGGATGTCTGGGGTGCCACTCAGGAACTGTTTGAGAACATTACGGCTCAGTTAAATTGGACTGCCTGTCATATTCAAATGTTGCATGCTCAAATAAAGAAAGAACGCTTTTTGCGTGTGGTAACATCCCCCAATGTACAAGCGTGGAGGGGAATATGGAATGTATCTGAGAAATTGTGGATGATAACCCATCCATGGTGTAACGCAACTATGTGTAACGGATACTTTGTTACCATGAATGTAACCCACACTGTTACGGTCTGTCGGTATTATGTATTACCAGTGATAACATCTTCTGGATATTATTTTCTGAAGACAAGGGGACAGTGGTTTAGCCCAGATACCAATATTACCTATGATCTGTCCGCTTGTGAACAGACTGATCAGGGGAAAACTTGCCTACTGATGGACAGGTATCGGGACCCTTGCTTGACCAAGGGAACGGCCCTGTGCGAATGGACTGTTGAAACTCCAAGGGACATGATGTGGCAGATTGGGCCACACACGCTCTGTGTGGCTACCGATAATCCACATCCTATCGGGATGCCTCTCAAATGTCTATCAGTGGCACTGGCAGAATCAGACCTATCTGTTGACCACTTATAGCAGTGCTCGCCACTTTACCAAGGTGCAGTGGAAAGTGCTGATGAATCCTTGGAACATTTCCCTGGATCGGTTTAAGCGAGCATTGGACCGATCCGAGGAGCTTAAGAAGATATTACGAAAGCATCAAACCAATGTCACCAAGGTTACGGTGTCTACCTTTATACATGGACAGGAGGTAGTACATGCTGCCCGTGTAGTGGACGTGGAGTCAGCTCATCATTGGTGGGACATATTGAGTGGTATGTCCTCCACTGCGGGGACATTCCTGTTCCCACCCTTGTCGATCCTGGTAGCGGTCCTGGTGATTTTAACATGCTGTAATGTCCTGACTTGCTTGTATATTTGGCGTGTACGTAGGCGCTTGTTAGAAAGAATACATATGTGCATAATGTAACACATGTATTGGGCCAAGCAGTGGAATGTGGTGAAAGGGTTAAAATTGTGTCCCAATACATGTGTGAATCTAACCGAAAATGGAAGGTGTCGCTTAGTCCTGTGTGAATCTTATTACACACCTTCCCGTGTGAATCTTCTTATCTGTATGTGACCAGAATGGAATGTGTTTTTCAGCCTTGCTCTGCTGTTCACATGAATGTTTAGATCTCGAAAAGAGTATATCAGCTGGAAAAGTCTCCAGTTCGGTAGAGTCTGCTCCGGGGTTGCGTTTAACCGCCGAGCGTGGGTTGTTGGCAACCGCTCTACGAGAACTGACGGCTCCCAGTTCCGGTAACACGTAGAGTGAGTATAAACCAGACCCGTTGTAAGTACGAGACCTGGTTGTGGCGACGCTGCGGGGAATAAAACACTTATATTCTAGCAGACTCGCCTCTTGGCTGTTTGTTCTGTGTCAGACTACTTTCCTGCGAGCCTGGTCCTTGACCTTGAGAATTTTTTTTAAAACAATACCTCAGATAGTTCTCCCTCAGTACCTCAGAGTCTGCTTCCTCAATACCTCTGAAGGTGCTCCATCAATACCACAGATAGTTCTCCCTCAGTACCACAGATAGTTCTCCCTCAATACCTCAGAAAGTGCTCCCTCAATACCTCATAAAGTGCTTCCTCAATACATCAGATTGTGTTCCCTCAATACCTCAGAAAGTGCTTCTTCAATACCTCAGAAAGTGCACCCTCAATATCTGAGAAAGTGTTCCCTCAATATCTCAGAAAGTGATCCTTCAATATCTCATAAAGTGCTTCCTCAATACATTAGATTGTGTTCCCTCAATACCTCAGAAAGTGATTCCTCAAAACATCAGAAAGTGCTCCCTTAGTACCTCAGATGGTGCTCCCTCAATACGTCAGAAAGTGATCCATGAATTCCTCAGAGAGTGCTCCCTCAATACCTAAGATAGTTCCCTTCAATACCTCAGATAGTTCTCCCTCAAAACCTCTGAAAGTGCTCGATCAATACCTCAATAGTTCTCCCTCAATACCTCAGATAGTGCTCCTCAATACCTCAAATAGTTCTCCCTCAATACGTCAGATAGTTCTCCCTCAATACCTCAGATAGTGCTCCCACAATACCTCAGATAGTTCTCCATCAGTACCTCAGAAAGTGTTCACTCAATACCTCAGATAGTGCTCCCTCAATGCCTCAGATAGTGCTCCCACAAGACCTCAGATAGTTCTCCCTCAATACCTCAGATAGTTCTCCCTCAATACCTCAGATATTTCTCCCTCAGTACTTCAGCAAGTGTTCACTCAATACCTCAGATCGTGCTCCCTCAGTACCTCAGAAAGTGCTCCCTCAATGCCTCAGATAGTGCTCCCTTAATACATCAGAAAGTGCTCCCTCAGTACCTCAGATAGTTTTCACTCAGTACCTCAGATAGTTCTCCCTCAGTACCTCAGATAGTGCTCCCTCAATAACTCAGAAAGTGCTCCCTCAGTACATCAGATCTTGCTCCCTCAATGCCTCAGATAGTGCTCCCTTAATACATCAGAAAGTCCTCCCTCAGTACCTCAGATAGTTTTCACTCAGTACCTCAGATAGTTCTCCCTCAGTACCTCAGATAGTTCTCCCTCAATACCTCATAAAGTGCTTCCTCAATACATCAGATTGTGTTCCCTCAATACCTTAGAAAGTGCTTCGTCAATACCTCAGAAAGTGCTCCCTCAGTACCTCAGATAGTGCTCCCTCAGTAGCTCAGAAAGTGCTCCATCAATATCTCAGATAGTTCTCCCTCAGTACCTCAGAGGGTGCTTCCTCAATACCTCAGAACTTGCTACCTCAGTACCTCAGATAGTGCTCCCTCAATACCTCAGAAAGTGCTCCCTCAATACCTCAGAAAGTGCTCCCTCAGTACCTCAGAAAGAGCTTCCTCAATACATCAGACAGTGCTTCCTCAGTACTTCAGATAGTGCTCCCTCAATACCTCAGAAAGTGCTTCCTCAATACCTCAGAAAGTGCTCCCTCAATACCTCAGAAAGTGCTTCCTCAATACCTCAGATAGTGCTCCCTCAATACCTTAGAAAGTGCTCCCTCAATACCTCAGAAAGTGCTTCCTCAATACCTCAGATAGTGGTGCCTCAATACCTCAGAAAGTGCTCCCTCAATACTTCAGAAAGTGGTTCCTCAATACCTCAGAAATTGGTCCCTCAGTACCTCAGATAGTTCTCACTCAGTATCTCAGATAATGCTTCCTCAGTACCTCAGTAAGTGCACCCCCAATACCTCAGGTAGTTCTCCCTCAATACCTCGAAAGTGCTCCCTCAATACCTCAGAGAGTGTTCCATCAGTACCTCAGAAAGTGCTCCATCAATACCTCAGATAGTTCTCCATCAGTACCTCTGATAGTGCTTCCTCAGTACGTCAGATAGTGCTCCCTCATTATCTCAGAAAGTGTCCCCTCAGTACCTCAGAAAGTGCTACCTCAATACCTCAGAAAGTGCTCCATCAATACCTCAGAGAGTGCTCCCTCAATACCTAAGATAATTCTCCTTCAATACCTCAGATAGTGCTCCCTCAATACCTCAGAAAGGGCTCCCTCAATACCTCAGAAAGTGCTTCCTCAATACATCAGATAGTGGTGCCTCAATACCTCAGAAAGTGGTCCCTCAGTACCTCAGATAGTTCTCCCTTAGTACCTCAGATAGTGCTCCCTCAGTATTTCAGATAATGCTTCCTCAGTACCTCAGAAAGTGCTCCATCAACACCTCAGTGGGTGCTCCCTCAATACCTAAGATAGTTCTCCCTCAATACCTAAGATAGTTCTCCCTCAATACCTAAGATAGTTCTCCCTCAGTACCTCAGATAGTACTCACTCAGAACGTCAGCTAGTGCTTCCTCAGTACGTCAGAAAGTGCTCCTTCAATACCACAGAAACTGCTCGCTCAGTACCTCAGATAGTTCTCCCTCAGTACCTCAGATAGTTCTCACTCTGTACCTCAGATAGTGCTCCCTCAGTACCTCAGATAATGCTTCCTCAGTACCTCAGAAGGTGCTCCCTCAACACCTCAGATAGTGCTTCCTCAGTACCTCAGAAAGTGCTCCCTCAATACCTCAGGTAGTGCTCCTCAATATCTCAGATAGTTCTACCTCAATATCTCAGATAGCTCTCCCTCAGTACCTCAGAAAGTGCTCCCTCAATACCTCATAAAGTTCTCCCTCAGTACCTCAGGTAGTACTCACTCAGAACCTCTGCTAGTGCTTCCTCAGTACGTCAGATTGTGTTCCCTCAATACCTCAGAAAGTGCCTCCTCAATACCTCAGATAGTTCTCCCTCAATACCTCTGAAAGTGCTCCCTCATTACCTCAGATAATTCTCACTCAATACATCAGATTGTGTTCCCTAAATACCTCAGAAAGTGCTTCCTCAATACCTCAGATAGTTCTCCCTCAGTACCTCAGAGTGTGCTTCCTCAATACCGCAGAACTTGCTCCCTCAGGAACTCAGATGGTGCTCCCTCAATACCTCAAAGTGCTCCATCGTACCTCAGAAAGTGCATCCTCAATACCTCAGAATGTGCTTTCTCAATACCTCAGAAAGTGCTTCCTCAATACCTCAGAAAGTGCTCCCTCAGTCCCTCAGATAGTGCTCCCTCAATACCTCAGAAAGTGCTCCCTCAATACCTCAGAAAGTGCTTCCTCAATACCTCAGATAGTGGTGCCTCAATTCCTCAGAAAGTGCTCCCTCAATACTTCAGAAAGTGGTCCCTCAGTACCTCAGATAATGCTTCCTCAGTACGTCAGATAGTGCTCCCTCAATACCTCAGAAAGTATCCCCTCAGTACCTCAGAAAGTGCTCCCTCAATACCTCAGGTAGTTCACCCTCATTACCTCGAAAGTGCTCCCTCAATACCTCAGAGAGTGTTCCATCAGTACCTCAGAAAGTGCTCCATCAATACCTCAGATAGTTCTCCATCAGTACCTCTGATAGTGCTTCCTCAGAACCTCTGAAAGTGCTCGCTCAATACCTCAGATAGTTCTCCTTCAATACCTAAGATAGTTCTCCCTCAGAACCTCTGAAAGTGCTTGTTCAATACCTCAGATAGTTCTCCCTCAATACCTCAGATAGTGCTCCTCAATACCTCAGATAGTTCTCCCTCAATACCTTAGATAGTGCTCCCACAATACCTCAGATAGTTCTCCCTCAATACCTCTGAAAGTGCTCCCTCAATACCTCAGATAGTTCTCACTCAATGCCTCAGATAGTTCTCCCTCATTGCCTCAGATGGTGCTCCGACAATACCTCAGATAGTTCTCCCTCAATACCTCTGAAAGTGCTCCCTCAATACCTCAGATAGTTCTCCCTCAGTACCTCAGATAGTTCTCACTCTGTACCTCAGAAAGTGCTCCCTTAATACCTCAGAAAGTGCACCCTCAGTACCTCAGATATTTCTCACTCAGTACCTCAGATAGTTCTCCCTCAGTACCTCAGAGAGTGCTTCCTGAATACCTCAGAACTAGTTCCCTCAGTACCTCAGATAGTGCTCCCTCAATGACTCAGATAGTGCTCCCTTAATACCTCAGAAAGTGCTCCCTCAGTACCTCAGATATTTTTCACTCAGTACCTCAGATAGTTCTCCCTCAGTACCTCAGAGAGTGCTTCCTGAATACCTCAGAACTCGTTCCCTCAGTACCTCAGATAGTGCTCCCTCAATGCCTCAGATAGTGCTCCTTCAGTACTTCAGATAGTGCTCCCTCAATACCTCAGATAGTTCTCCCTCAGTACCTCAGAGGGTGCTTCCACAATACCTCAGAACTTGTTCACTCAGTACCTCAGATTGTGTCC
The DNA here is from genome assembly GCF_037043375.1 of Chiloscyllium plagiosum. Classification (NCBI taxonomy): domain Eukaryota; kingdom Metazoa; phylum Chordata; class Chondrichthyes; order Orectolobiformes; family Hemiscylliidae; genus Chiloscyllium; species Chiloscyllium plagiosum. Next base: position 82,648,611 of record NW_028270169.1, read on the forward strand.
CCTCAATACCTCAGAAAGTGCTTCCTCAATACCTCAGAAAGTGCTCCCTCAGTACCTCAGATCGTGCTCCATCAGTGCCTCAGAAAGTGCTACATCAATACCTCAGATAGTTCTCCCTCAGTACCTCAGAGTGTGCTTCTTCAATACCTCAGAACTTGCTCCCTCTGTACCTCAGATAGTGCTCCCTCAATACCTCAGAAAGTGCTTCCTCAATACCTCAGAAAGTGCTTCCTCAATACCTCAGAAAGTGCTTCCTCAATACCTCAGAAAGTGCTCCCTCAGTACCTCAGTTATTTCTCCCTCAATGCCTCAGAAAGTGCTCCCTCAATACCTCAGAAAGTGCTTCCTCAATACCTCATATAGTGGTGCCTCAATACCTCAGAAAGTGTTCCCTCAATACTTCAGAAAGTGGTCCCTCAGTCCCTCAGATAGTTCTTCCTCAGTACCTCAGATAGTGCTCCCTCAGTACCTCAGATAATGCTTCCTCAGTACCTCAGAAGGTGCTCCCTCAATACCTCAGTGCTTCCTCAGTACCTCAGAAAGTGCTCCCTCAATACCTCAAAAAGTGCTCCATCAATACCACAGATAGTTCTCCATCAGTACCTCTGAAAGTGCTTCCTCATTACGTCAGATAGTGCTCCCTCAATAGCTCAGAAAGTGTCCCCTCAGTACCTCAGAAAGTGCTATCTCAACACCTCAGAGTGTGCTCCCTCAATACCTAAGATAGTTCTCCTTCAATGCCTCAGATAGATCCCCCTCAAAACCTCTGAAAGTGCTTGCTCAATACCTCAGATATTTCTCCCTCAATACCTCAGATAGTGCTCCTCAATACCTCAGATAGTTCTCCCTCACAACCTCTGAAAGTGCTTGCTCAATACCTCAGATATTTCTCCCTCAATACCTCAGATAGTGCTTCCTTAATACCTCAGATAGTTCTCCCTCAATACCTCTGAAAGTGCTCCCTCAATACCTCAGGTAGTGCCCCCACAATATCTCAGATATTTCTCCCTCAATACCTCAGATAGTGCTCCCGCAGTACCTCAGAAAGTGCTCCCTCAGTACCTCAGGTAGTGCTCACTCAGAACCTCAGCTAGTGCTTCCTCAGTACGTCAGAAAGTGCTCCCTCAATATCTCAGAAACTGCTCCCTCAGTACCTCAGATAGTTCTCACTCAGAACCTCAGAAAGTTTTCCCTAAATACCTCAGAGGGTTCTCCCTCAGTACCTCAGATACTGCTCCCTCAATACCTCAGATAGTTCTCCCTCAGTACCTCAGAGAGTGCTTCCTCAATACCTCAGAACTTGTTCCCTCAGTACCTCAGATAGTGCTCCCTCCATGCCTCAAAACGTGCTCCCTCAGTACCTCAGAAAGTGCTTCCTCAATACCTCAGAATGTGCTCCATCAATACCACAGATAGTTCTCCCTCAGTACTTCAGATAGTGCTACCTCAATACCTCAGATAGTGCTCCCTCAGTACCTAAGAAAGTGCTCCCTCAATACCTCAGAAAGTGCTTCCTCAATACCTCAGAGAGTGCTCACTCAGTACCTCAGAAAGTGCTCCCTCAATACCTCAGAAAGTGCTTCCTCAATACCTCAGAAATTGCTACCGCAATACCTCAGAAAGTGCTCCCTCAGTACCTCAGAAAGTGCTCCCTCTATACCTCAGAAAGTGCTCGCTCAATACCTCAGAAGGTGCTTCCTGAATACCTCAGATAGTGCTCCCTCAATACCTCAGAAAGTGCTCCCTCAATACCTCAGATAGTGCTCCCTCAATCCCTCAGAAAGTGCTACATCAATACCGCAGATAGTTCTCTCTCAGTACCTCAGAAAGTGCTTACTCAATACCACAGAAATTGCTCCCTCAATACTTCAGAAAGTGGACCCTCAGTACTGTAGGGGTGGTGTAATTTTGTCCGGGATGCAATAATTATTGCCGGGGCTCTCTTCGGCTCGTGGATCAAGTCTGATACAAAAAGACGCGTCTGGTATATATTTATACTGCTCACTGGATCGGCTTGGTCCGTCAGCCGTCGGCCAAGAGAGTGACCCGGCTCATTAAAATAATTTTGGATCCCGAGAAAAGGAACACACGGACGAGTGTTGGGACGACCGGTAAGTGACTATACACGGGGGTACACACATTTAAAAAGGCCAGACAACTTCGTGCACGAATCAAGGTGAGAGAGTTTCTTTTTGTTCTTCCTTGTTGGCCGCGTGGTTTTGACAGTCATCTGTGAGAACGCCTTAAGCGTTTAAGACCAGGACCGAAGATAAGCCATGGGAAATTGTGGTTTTGACGGTTATCTGTGAAAATGCTTTAGGCGTTTAAGACCAGGACCGAAGATAGACCATGGGAAATTGTGGTTTTGACGGTTATCTGTGAAAATGCTTTAGGCGTTTAAGACCAGGACCGAAGATAGACCATGGGAAATCAGACTTTTAGGTCCACTAAGGACAAGTCAGGGAGGACTGTAAATGGAAAAGAAATACCCCCCGATAGTCCACTAGGTCGGAAATTGAGTTTATGGACGGAAAGCAGTAGGACAAAGGACTTAAAGAAAGAGACCATGATAAAATATTGTTGTTTTATATGGACCAAAGAACCTATCCGCGCCCCCTCGGTATTTGGCCCGAGTATGGGTCTGATGAAGACTGGGTGTGTCAACTCCTAAATATATATGTTAACAGAAAACAACCGTTTAACCCAGAAGAGAGCAAATACGCCGCCGCCTGGTTGGCGAGTGACTGCGGGGACCCCACGAGTCTCTGTCCTCTGATTCCCCAAACAGACCCGAGAAAGCCCCAGAAGTCTTGGGACGTCCTCACCGACGGTTTGCCCCCTTCTGCCCCGCCCCCGTATGTACAACCCGCGCACGGCCAGGCGTCCAGCGCGGACCTCCCTCCTGCGTCGGATAATCCCGGTTCCCGGCAGGTCATGCTCAGTGAGGGAGAGCCTGCTGGGGGGGACACAGGAAGGGAAGAAGAGCCCACCCCAGGCATTAGGAGATCAGCCCGAATTGAGATGCGGAGAGATCAAGAAGAGAGATTGGGTGCTGAGAGGGTTAACAATGTTGAACAGATGAACCCTTTACGAGAGGTGCCGTTTGGGAACGAACGGACCGGATTCGTAGTACAACCTTTAAATTCTGGGGATATCCGACAACTCCGTAATGAACTACCCCGTCTACTGGACGACCCTGTCAGTGTGGGAACACAACTAGACCAATTTCTGGGGCCCAGTATATACACATGGGCCGAATTGCAGGCCATGATGAGAATACTATTTAATTACGATGAAATTGTCATGATCCGGAATAGTGCAATGGCCATTTGGGATAGGGAGCATCAGGACGGCCCTCAGCGTGGAGAGCAGAAGTACCCCTTAGAGGACCCCCGGTGGGATCATAATGACGAGGGGGGACGGGCTAATATGACAGACCTCAGAAACCTTATAATCAGGGGAATCAAAACCTGCGTGCCTAAACAGCGGAATTTAGCGAAAGCATTCGAAGTTGGACAGAAAAAGGATGAATCCCCGAGTGAGTTTTTAGACCGTTTGCGGGAGTCCATACGAAAGTATTCAGGTTTAGACCCCGATGGGGAAATAGGCAAGGGCATGCTTAAGGTGCACTTTGTGACTAAGTCATGGCCTGACATTCAGAAGAAATTACAGAAAGTGGAGGATTGGGCTGAAAAAGATGTTACAGAATTATTACGGGAAGCACAGAAGGTGTACGTTCAGAGGGATGTAATAAGGGAGAAACAGAAGACAAAAATGATGGTGGCAGCCGTACGGGAAGCTTGTAAATCCACCGGAATGGGGGAAGAAGGTTATGGGATGGAAAGAGGAAGGTCGAGGAAAAGTTGGAGAGGGAGAGGAGCGAGACGGGGCAGAAGTGGGAGAGGAGGATCTTATGGAATCGAACGGCCTCAGGCGGCCGGATGTTACCATTGCGGGAAACTGGGACACTTCAAGAGGGATTGTCCCGATTTTAAAAGGGAGCGAAAAGGGATGTATGAAATGGAGCGCGAACAAATGGATTAGGGAAGTCAGGGGAGGATCGGAACACGGGCCTACCAAGAACCCCTGGTAAATTTACGGGTGGGCCCATTTAGACAAGATGTTACTTTCTTAGTTGACACAGGCGCCGGCAGGTCCTCAATCCCCCTCCATCCTAGGGGGGGTTGGCTTCCAGGCTAAAACATTAAACATTTCAGGAGTAAAGTGTGGGGTTTTCAGTGCAAGAATATTTGAACCACAACCCTTGCGGCTGGAGGAGGAGGAGCTCTAAGTGGAACTCCTTCACCTCCCGCACCTTCCCTATGGGTTGTTGGGACGGGATTTAATAGTCCGTTTCGGACTACGAATAGAAGTGGGAGAAGAGGAAGAATTAGCCATTACCATGTCATACCTTAGTGAGTCCCGATTGACAGAGATAGACCCTAGGGTTTGGGTCGCCAAAGGGAACCGGGGGGGGCTCGCAATTCGACCTGTGGAGGTAAAATTAAAGCCCCAGAGCCCCGACGTCAGAGTGCGCCAATACCCCATCTCTTGGGAAGGGAGGCAGGGCCTGAAGACAGTTACCAAATGCCTACCCCTCGCCCTGTTGCAAATTCGCACCCAGCCAAGACGGGATTTGGGCGTCTCCCCTTACGAAATGCTGTTTGGCCTCCCGTTCCATGGGCCGAAGGGAGAACCTCCCTTATTCGAGTCTCGGGACATGTTTGTGCAAAAATATGTGGTGGCTCTGGGGTCTGCTCTATCTCGTTTACGCCAACAGGGACTTTTGGCACAGACGCCGCCCCTCGAGTTTGCGGTGCACACCATCAAGCCGGGTCAGTGGGTCCTGATTAAAAGCTGGAAGCAACGCACCCTCGAACCAACTTGGGACGGTCCCTTCCTAGTACTTTTGACTACCGAAACGGCTGTCCGCACGGCCGAAAAGGGCTGGACACATTATACTCGGATCAAGGGACCGGTGCCACAACCGACGGAGGACGAACAAACCTCTCTGACAGAGGCATCTAAGGAACAGAGACCCTGAGAACAGACTAATTGGACTTTGGCGAGTTTAAAGGACTGTGTCCTCCGGCCGGACACGAGTGTTGCAACAAAATGCAGTCAATCGTATTGTTAACTTGCTTTGCCATTATCCTTCGGCTGGGTCATAGTGTGCGTGTTACCCAATTCGGCCTCTGGGAAAAAAAAACAGGCAGAGGACGGTCAGTGGCTCTCCATCTCCGTTCCTGCCAACAAGCCAACACAGACACTTAGCTTAGACCTATGTGGGTTGGTGCCCTGTGCGACTAAAAGTGAACTGAATCAGACTAAGCGTAACCTAGAGAGAGAAAGGGGATTCCAGGGTCAGACGTTAGTATTACAGTTGCATGGCAAAGAAGGCATCAATAGGCCTCCGGCCCCCGGGGTCCAGGCTATGGTGTCAATTGTCCGTGATCCCATCACCCATGGGCGGAATTGTGAGCAGAATCAGTGCAATCCACTCGTATCTGACCATAAAGACCTTGGGGAACAACGGGACGAGCCTTAATGGAACGATCCTGGGTATTAGGGTTGGGGGCCAGGCAGGACAGAAGGGGTTGCAGCTGTGCTGCACAACCATCACGGTCATTGAAGCTGAGTCTGGGGCCTCATCCACCCACGATGAGCAGGAAAAGGTTAGGATAATTGAGGTGATGGACTTGGAAAGGACCTTTGAAATAGAAACGGGATACGGGGAGGCGAATGCCTGGATGGAATGGGTCAAATATACGGTAAGGAGCATGAAAAAGAGTGATTGCTACGCGTGCACGGGTGCCCGTCCTAACCCTCAGGTGGTCCCATTCCCGCTGGGATGGGAGAAACATCCACAAGCCTTGGACTGCATGGTAAGGCTGTACCAGGACCGAGAGGCCTGGAACGACTCCACTTGTCGACCCTTGAGTTTGAAGTTTCCTCCCGTCAGGTCTAAAGGGGCGCCCCGCCCGCCATCATTCACAGGGGTAACGGGTACGCACCAAGCCTGCGTCTCTCGGACGTGACTGCAATGGGACAATGATGTGGGGACATTTGATAAGTGCAGCGGATCAATTCGGCGGGTCAAAGAAACTACCGGGGGCAGGAATTACTCACACATTCATGTACCCAGGGCAGACCTCTGGTGGTACTGTGGTGGGAGGATTCTGCGACCGACCCTGCCCCAAAAATGGGCGGGCACTTGTGCAATCGTTCAATTGGCCATCCCATTCACCGTGGCATTCGATAAACAAGAGCAACCCCGTTCCAGTAGAAGAACTAAGAGGGCTTTGGAGACCTCTTTCGATGATAACATATATTTAGATGTCATAGGGGTCCCCAGGGGTGTTCCTGACGAGTACAAGGCTAGGAACCAGATAGCGGCGGGTTTTGAGTCGTCACTGTTCTGGTGGGTGACTATCAATAAGAACGTGGATTGGATTAATTATATTTACTACAATCAGCAGAGGTTCATTAATTATACTCGGGATGCAGTGAAGGGAATAGCAGAACAACTAGATGCCACTAGCAGAATGGCGTGGGAAAATAGGTTGGCCCTGGACATGATGTTGGCAGAGAAGGGGGGTGTTTGTGTCATGATAGGCACTCAGTGCTGCACTTTCATCCCCAACAACACAGCCCCTGATGGGTCCATCACCCGCGCCCTGGATGGGCTCACCACATTGGCGGATGAACTCGCCGAAAACTCGGCCATCGATTCTGGCCTCACGGGTTGGTTGGAAGCTTGGTTCGGTAAATGGAAGGGGGTGGTCGTTTCCTTTCTCGTCTCATGTATAGTGGTGGCAGGGGTACTAACTGCCCTCGGGTGTTGCATCATTCCCTGCGCCGGGGGTTAACTCAGCGACTGATCGAAACCGCCCTTACTAAGAGGGATGTTCCCTATGGGCAGGTTGAAAGGATGAACCTCGAGATAGAACAGTCTGAATCCCTCTTGGGCGGGGGTAGCATTAGAGACGGGCAGCTTGATAAACAAGCTCGGGAGCTATTGGACGCCCTGGAGAAGAAACTCCCAGTTTAAAAATTACAAACCGTAAGAAAAGACACGGGGGATTTGTAGGGGGTGGTGTAATTTTTAAATCATTAACTGCTGTAGTAAGCACATAGTAAGTACAAAGCCACCATTTTAGTCTTCTCTACCCTGTAGGAAGCAGAGCAGACACTCCCCCAGATTTTCATGAATGGAACAATGGAAACAGCTTTCCTCGTGGCTGAGGGACCGCCCACAACCACGGCTGTACGTCACCATCCATATAAGGGAGAAGCGGGGAACTCGAACACTGATTGGCTGGGTGAATAACCAAATAATCTCATCCATCAGGAGGACAGTGGGGAACTTTAACACTCATTGGCTGAGACAGTAGAAGGCCCCGCCCACTCTTACATGTATATAACGTGCGGGGATGACAATCTGTGTGTGTGCCTCGTGGGAAGCCATTGAGGTAACACCCGGTTCTGCAGAATTGAATAATAGTTTTGGACCAACTCCTCCGTGTCTTTGTTCTTGGGAAGGGAAGCAGAGTGCCTGATGGGGGTCGCAGAGTCCGCTATCCTGCACATGTGTGTCTGTGGGGCTGGTTTAAATCAGACAGGGGGAGTCCCCTATCCTGCACACCCCTCTCTGTTCTCCCCTCTCTGTCCCCCCCTCTCTCTCTGTCCCCCCCTCTCTCTCTGTCCCCCCTCTCTCTCTGTCCCCCCCTCTCTCTGTCCCCCTCTCTCTCTGTCCCCCTCTCTCTCTGTCCCCCTCTCTCTCTGTCGCCCCCCTCTCTCTGTCCCCCCTCTCTCTGTCCCCCTCTCTCTCTGTCCCCCCCTCTCTGACCCCCCCCTCTCTGTCCCCCCTCTCTCTGCCCCCCCCTCTCTCTGACCCCCCTCTCTCTGCCCCCCTCTCTCTCTACCCCCACTCTCTCTGCCTCCCCCCTCTCTGTCCCCTTCTCTCTGTCCCCCTCTCTCTGCCCCCTTCTCTCTCTGCCCCCTTCTCTCTCTGTCGCCCTCTCTCTGTCGCCCTCTCTCTGTCCCCCTCTCTCTCTGTCCCCTCTCTCTCTGTCCCCCCCTCTCTCTGTCCCCCCCTCTCTCTGTCCCCCCCTCTCTCTGTCCCCCCCTCTCTCTGTCCCCCCACTCTCTCTGTCCCCCCCTCTGTCCCCCCCTCTCTCTGTCCCCCCCTCTCTCTGTCCCCCCTCTCTGTCCCCCCCTCTCTCTGTCCCCCCCCTCTCTCTGTCCCCCCTCTCTCTGCCCCCCTCTCTCTGTCCCCCCCCTCTCTCTGTCCCCCCCTCTCTCTGTCCCCCCCTCTCTCTGTCCCCCCCTCTCTCTGTCCCCCCCTCTCTCTGTCCCCCCTCTCTCTCTGTCGCCCCTCTCTCTCTGTCCCCCCTCTCTCTCTGTCCCCCCTCTCTCTCTGTCCCCCCTCTCTCTCTGTCTCTCTCCCCCCTCTCTCTCTGTCCCCCCTCTCTCTCTGTCTCTCTCCCCCCTCTCTCTCTGTCCCCCTCTCTCTCTGTCTCTCTCCCCCCTCTCTCTCTGTCCCCCCCCCCTCTCTCTCTCTCTGGCCTCTCTCTCTCTCTCTGGCCTCTCTCTCTCTCTCTGGCCTCTCTCTCTCTCTCTCTGGCCTCTCTCTCTCTCTCTCTGGCCTCTCTCTCTCTCTCTGGCCTCTCTCTCTATCTCTGGCCTCTCTCTCTCTCTCTGGCCTCTCTCTCTCTCTCTCTGGCCTCTCTCTCTCTCTCTCTGGCCTCTCTCTCTCTCTCTCTGGCCCCCTCTCTCTCTCTGGCCCCCTCTCTCTCTTGCCTCTTTCTGCCCCATCTCTCTCTCTGCCCCATCTCTCTCTCTGCCGCCCCTTCTCTCTCTGCCGCCCCCTCTCTCTCTGCTGCCCCCTCTCTCTCTGCCGCCCCCTCTCTCTGCCCCCTCTCTCTCTGCCCCCTCTCTCTCTGCCCCCTCTCTCTCTGCCCCATCTCTCTCTCTCTGCCCCATCTCTCTCTCTGCTACCCCCTCTCTCTCTGCTGCCCCCTCTCTCTCTGCTGCCCCCTCTCTCTCTGCTGCCCCCTCTCTCTGCTGCCCCCTCTCTCTGCTGCCCCCTCTCTCTCTGCCGCCCTCTCTCTCTGCCGCCCTCTCTCTCTGCCGCCCTCTCTCTCTGCCGCCCTCTCTCTCTGCCGCCCTCTCTCTCTGCCGCCCTCTCTCTCTGCCCCCATCTCTCTCTGCCCCCATCTCTCTCTGCCCCATCTCTCTCTGCCCCCATCTCTCTCTGCCCCCATCTCTCTCTGCCCCCATCTCTCTCTGCCCCCATCTCTCTCTGCCCCCATCTCTCTCTGCCCCCATCTCTCTCTGCCCCCATCTCTCTCTGCCCCCATCTCTCTCTGCCGCCATCTCTCTCTGCCCCCATCTCTCTCTGCCCCCATCTCTCTCTGCCCCCATCTCTCTCTGCCCCCATCTCTCTCTGCCCCCATCTCTCTCTGCCCCCATCTCTCTCTGTCCCCTCTCTCTAACCCCCTGTGTGTCGCCCTCTCTCTGCCCCCTCTCTCTAACCCCCTCTGTGTCGCCCTCTCTCTGCCCCCTCTCTCTAACCCCCTCTGTGTCGACCTCTCTCTGCCCCCTCTCTCTAACCCCCTCTGTGTCGCCCTCTCTCTGCCCCCTCTCTCTAACCCCCTCTGTGTCGCCCTCTCTCTGCCCCCTCTCTCTAACCCCCTCTGTGTCGCCCTCTCTCTGCCCCCTCTCTCTAACCCCCTCTGTGTCGCCCTCTCTCTGCCCCCTCTCTCTAACCCCCTCTGTGTCGCCCTCTCTCTGCCCCCTCTCTCTAACCCCCTCTGTGTCGCCCTCTCTCTGCCCCCTCTCTCCATCCGACCACTCTCTGTCCCTCTCTCTCTGACCCCACCTCTCTCTCCAACACTGTACCCCTCTCTCTCTCTCCCTCTGCCCCCTCTCTCTGTCACCGTCTCTCTATCCCCCCTTCTCTCTGTCCCACCTTTCTCTGTTCCCTCTCTCTTTGGCCTCCCTCTCTCTGTCCCCTCCTCTCTCTGTCCCCCCTCTCTCTGACCCCGTTTTTCTCTGTCCTCCTCTCTCTCTGTCCCCCTCTCTCTGTCTCCCTCTCTCTGTCCTCCTCTCTCTCTGTCCCCCTCTCTCTGTCTCCCTCTCTCTGTCCTCCTCTCTCTCTGTCCTCCTCTCTCTCTGTCCCCCTCTCTCTGTCCCCCTCTCTCTCTGTCCCTCCTCTCTCTGTCCCTCCTCTCTCTGTCCCTCCTCTCTCTGTCCCTCCTCTCTCTCTGTCCCTCCTCTCTCTCTGTCCCCCTCTCTCTCTGTCCCCCTCTCTCTCTGTCCCCCCCTCTCTCTGTCCCCCTCTCTCTCTGTCCCCCTCTCTCTCTGTCCCCCTCTCTCTCTGTCCCCCCCTCTCTCTGTCCCCCTCTCTCTCTCTGTCCCCTTCTCTCTCTCTGTCCCCTCTATCTCTCTGTCCCCTCTATCTCTCTGTCCCCTCTATCTCTCCCTGCCTCTCTGCCCTCTCTCTGTCCGCCCCTCTCTCTGTCCCCCCCCTCTCTGTCCCCCCCTCTCTCTGTCCCCCCCTCTCTCTGTCCCCCTCTCTCTCTGTCCCCCCCTCTCTCTGTCCCCCCCTCTCTGTCCCCCCCTCTCTCTGTCCCCCCCTCTCTCTGTCCTCCCCTCTCTGTCCCCACTCTCTGACCCCCTCTATCTCCCCAACTCCCTGTCACCCTCTCTCTGCCCCTCTCTCTGTCCCCCCCTCTCTCTTTCCCCTCTCTCTCTGTCCTCCTCTCTCTCTGTCCTCCTCTCTCTCTGTCCTCCTCTCTCTCTGTCCTCCTCTCTCTCTGTCCTCCTCTTTCTCTGTCCTCCTCTTTCTCTGTCCTCCTCTCTCTCTGTCCTCCTCTCTCTCTGTCCTCCTCTCTCTCTGTCCCCCTCTCTCTCTGTCCCCCTCTCTCTCTGTCCCCCTCTCTCTCTGTCCCCCTCACTCTGTCCCCTCACTCTGTCCCCCTCTGTCTGCCCCCATCGCTCTCTGCCCCCCTCTCTCTATCTCCCCCACTCTCTATTCCCCCTCTCTCTCTGCCCCTCTCTCTCTGGCCCACCCTCTCTCTGCCCCCTCTCTCTGTCCCCCTCTCTCTGTCTCCTCTATCTCTCCCTCTATCGGTCTGCCCCCTCTCTGTCCCCCTCTCTCTCTGTCTCCCACTCTCTCCATCCACCCACTCTCTGTCCCCCTCTCTCTGACACCCCCTCTCTGACCCACCCTGTCTCCCTCACTCTGTACCTCTCTCTCTGTTCTCACTCTCTGACCCACTCTATCTCCCCAACTCTCTGTCACCCTCTCTCTGCCCCTCTCTCTTTCCCCCCTCTCTCTGCCCCCCTCTCTCTGCCCCCCTCTCTCTGCCCCCCTCTCTCTGCCCCCCTCTCTCTGCCCCCCTCTCTCTGTCCCCCTCTCTCTCTGTCCCCCTCTCTCTCTGTACCCCTCTCTCTCTGTCCCCCTCTCTCTCTGTCCCCCTCTCTCTCTCTGTCCCCCTCTCTCTCTCTGTCCCCCTCTCTCTCTCTGTCCCCCTCTCTCTCTGTCCCCCTCTCTCTCTGTCCCCCTCTCTCTCTGTCCCCCTCTCTCTCTGTCCCCCCCTCTCTGTCCCCCTCTCTCTCTGTCCCCCTCTCTCTCTGTCCCCCCCTCTCTCTGTCCCCCCCTCTCTCTGTCCCCCTCTCTCTCTGTCCCCCCCTCTATTACCATATCTCTATCCCCTCTCGCTCTGTCCCCCTCTCTCTGCCTCCGGTCCCCCCCTCCCCCCTCTGACCTCTCTCTCTCTGTCCCCGCTCTCTCTGTCACCCTCTCTCTCTATCCGTCTCTCTGTCTGACCGCCTCTCTCTGCCCCCTCGCTCTGTTCCCCGCTCTGTGTTCCCCCATCTCTATCGCCCTCTCTCTGCCCCCTCTCAGTCACCGTCTCTCTGTCCCCCTCTCTCTGTCCCCGTCTCTCTGCCCCCTCTCTGTCACAGTCTCTCTGTCCCCCCTCTCTCTGTCCCCCTCCTCTCTCTGTCCCCGTCTCTGTTGCCCTCTGTCTGCCCCCTCTCTCTCTGCCCACCTCTCTGTCCCCCTCTCTCTCTCTAAATCCCACTCTCTCCATCCGCCCACTCTCTGTCCCCCTCTCTCTGACCCACCCTCTCTCCCCCACACTGTACCCCTCTCTCTCTCTCTCTCCCTCTGCCCCCTCTCTCTGTCACCGTCTCTCTATCCCCTCTTCTCTCTGTCCCACCTTTCTCTGTTCCCCCTCTCTTTGACCCCCTCTCTTTGACCCCCTCTCTTTGACCCCCTCTCTTTGACCCCCTCTCTCTGTCCCCCCTCTCTCTGTCCCCCCTCTCTCTGTCCCCCTTCTCTCTGACCCCTTCTCTCACTGACCCTCTCTCTCTCTGAACCCCTCTATCTCCCCCACTCTCTGTCCCCCACTCTCTGTCCCCCACTCTCTGTCCCCCACTCTCTGTCCCCCCCTCTCTCTGTCCCCCCCTCTCTCTGTCCCCCCCTCTCTCTGTCCCCCCCTCTCTCTGTCCCCCCTCTCTCTGTCCCCCCCTCTCTCTGTCCCCCCCTCTCTCTGTTCCCCTCTCTCTCTGCCCCCCTCTCTGTCCCCCCACTCTCTGTCCCCCTCTCTCTGACCCCCTCTCTCTCCCCCACTCTGTACCCCTCTCTCTCTCTCCCTCTCTCTGCACCCCCTCTCTGTCACCGTCTTTCTATCCACCCTTCTCTCTGTTCCCCCTTTTGCTGTTCCCCCTCTCTCTGTACCCCTCTCTCTGTCCCCCCCTCTCTCTGTCCCCCCTCTCTCTGTCCCCCCTCTCTCTCTGACCCCCTCCATCTCCCCCACTCTCTGTCCCCTGCTCTCTGTCGCCCTCTCTCTGCCCCCATCTCTCTCTGCCCCCATTTCTCTCTGCCCCCATCTCTCTCTGCCCCATCTCTCTCTGCCCCCATCTCTCTCTGCCCCCATCTCTCTCTGCCCCCATCTCTCTAACCCCCTCTGTGTCGCCCTCTCTCTGTCCCCTCTCTCTAACCCCCTCTGTGTCGCCCTCTCTCTGCCCCCTCTCTCTATCCGACCACTCTCTGTCCCTCTCTCTCTGACCCCGCCTCTCTCTCCAACACTGTACCCCTCTCTCTCTCTCCCTCTGCCCCCTCTCTCTGTCACCGTCTCTCTATCCCCCCTTCTCTCTGTCCCACCTTTCTCTGTCCTCCTCTCTCTCTGTCCCCCTCTCTCTGTCTCCCTCTCTCTGTCCTCCTCTCTCTCTGTCCCCCTCTCTCTGTCCCCCTCTCTCTGTCCCCCTCTCTCTCTGTCCCCCTCTCTCTCTGTCCCTCCTCTCTCTGTCCCTCCTCTCTCTGTCCCTCCTCTCTCTCTGTCCCCCTCTCTCTCTGTCCCCCTCTCTCTCTGTCCCCCTCTCTCTCTCTCCCCCCCTCTCTCTGTCCCCCCCTCTCTCTGTCCCCCCCTCTCTCTGTCCCCCTCTCTCTCTCTGTCCCCCCTCTCTCTCTCTGTCCCCCTCTCTCTCTCTGTCCCCCTCTCTCTCTCTGTCCCCTCTCTCTCTCTGTCCCCTCTCTCTCTCTGTCCCCTCTATCTCTCTGTCCCCTCTATCTCTCCCTGCCTCTCTGCCCTCTCTCTGTCCCCCCCTCTCTCTGTCCCCCCCTCTCTCTGTCCCCCCCTCTCTCTGTCCCCCCTCTCTCTGTCCCCCCCTCTCTCTGTCCTCCCCTCTCTGTCCCCACTCTCTGACCCCCTCTATCTCCCCAACTCCCTGTCACCCTCTCTCTGCCCCTCTCTCTTTCCCCTCTCTCTCTGTCCTCCTCTCTCTCTGTCCTCCTCTCTCTCTGTCCTCCTCTCTCTCTGTCCTCCTCTCTCTCTGTCCTCCTCTCTCTCTCTGTCCTCCTCTCTCTCTCTGTCCTCCTCTCTCTCTGTCCCCCTCTCTCTCTGTCCCCCTCACTCTGTCCCCTCACTCTGTCCCCCTCTGTCTGCCCCCATCGCTCTCTGCCCCCCTCTCTCTATCTCCCCCACTCTCTATTCCCCCTCTCTCTCTGCCCCTCTCTCTCTGGCCCACCCTCTCTCTGCCCCCTCTCTCTGTCCCCCTCTCTCTGTCTCCTCTATCTCTCCCTCTATCGGTCTGCCCCCTCTCTGTCCCCCTCTCTCTCTGTCTCCCACTCTCTCCATCCACCCACTCTCTGTCCCCCTCTCTCTGACACCCCCTCTCTGACCCACCCTGTCTCCCTCACTCTGTACCTCTCTCTCTGTTCTCACTCTCTGACCCACTCTATCTCCCCAACTCTCTGTCACCCTCTCTCTGCCCCTCTCTCTTTCCACCCTCTCTCTGCCCCCCTCTCTCTGCCCCCCTCTCTCTGTCCCCCCTCTCTGTCCCCCTCTCTCTGTCCCCCTCTCTCTCTGTCCCCCTCTCTCTCTGTCCCCCTCTCTCTCTGTCCCCCTCTCTCTCTGTCCCCCCCTCTCTCTGTCCCCCCCTCTCTCTGTCCCCCCCTCTCTCTGTCCCCCTCTCTATCACCATCTCTCTATCCCCTCTCGCTCTGTCCCCCTCTCTCTGCCTCCGGTCCCCCCCTCCCCCCTCTGACCTCTCTCTCTGTGTCCCCGCTCTCTCTGTCACCCTCTCTCTCTATCCGTCTCTCTGTCTGACCGCCTCTCTCTGCCCCCTCGCTCTGTTCCCCGCTCTCTGTTCCCCCATCTCTGTCGCCCTCTCTCTGCCCCCTCTCAGTCACCGTCTCTCTGTCCCCCTCTCTCTGTCCCCGTCTCTCTGCCCCCTCTCTGTCACAGTCTCTCTGTCCCCCCTCTCTCTGTCCCCCTCCTCTCTCTGTCCCCGTCTCTGTTGCCCTCTGTCTGCCCCCTCTCTCTCTGCCCACCTCTCTGTCCCCCTCTCTCTCTAAATCCCACTCTCTCCATCCGCCCACTCTCTGTCCCCCTCTCTCTGACCCACCCTCTCTCCCCCACACTGTACCCCCCTCTCTCTCTCTCTCCCTCTGCCCCCTCTCTCTGTCACCGTCTCTCTATCCCCTCTTCTCTCTGTCCCACCTTTCTCTTTGACCCCCTCTCTTTGACCCCCTCTCTTTGACCCCCTCTCTGTCCCCCCTCTCTCTGTCCCCCCTCTCTCTGTCCCCCCTCTCTCTGTCCCCCTTCTCTCTGACCCCTTCTCTCACTGACCCTCTCTCTCTCTGAACCCCTCTATCTCCCCCACTCTCTGTCCCCCACTCTCTGTCCCCCCCACTCTCTGTCCCCCCCTCTCTCTGTCCCCCCCTCTCTCTGTCCCCCCTCTCTCTGTCCCCCCACCTCTCTCTGTCCCCCCCTCTCTCTGTCCCCCTCTCTCTCTGTCCCCCTCTCTCTCTGTCCCCCCTCTCTCTCTGTCCCCCCTCTCTCTCTGTCCCCCCTCTCTCTCTGTCCCCCCTCTCTCTCTGTCCCCCCTCTCTCTCTGTCCCCCCCCTCTCTCTCTGTCCCCCCTCTCTCTCTGTCCCCCCTCTCTCTCTGTCCCCCTCTCTCTCTGTCTCCCCCTCTCTCTCTGTCTCCCCCTCTCTCTCTGTCCCCCTCTTTCTCTGTCCCCCTCTCTCTCTGTCCCCCTCCATCTGTCCCCTCTCTCTCCCACCCTCTCTGACCCCCTCTCTTCCCCGCTCTCTGACCCCCCTCTCTGTTGCCCTCTCTCTGCCCCGCTCTCTCTGCCCCCCCGACCCCTCTCTCTGTCCCCCGCTCTCTGACCCTCTCTCTGTTGCCCTCTCTCTGTTGCCCTCTCTCTGTTGCCCTCTCTCTGTCCCCCTCTCTCTTTTCCCCTCACTCCTGTCCCCCTCACTCTGTCCCCTCTCTCTCCCCCGCTCTTTGACCCCCTCTCTGTCGCCCTCTCTCTCTGCCCCCTCTCCCTCTGCCCCCCTCTCTCTCTGCCCCCTCTCTCTGTCCCCTTCTCTCTATCCCGCACTCACTGCCCCCTCTCTCTCTGACCCGCTCTCTGTCACCATCTTTCTATCCCCCCTTCTCTCTGTTCCCCCTCTCTCTGTTCCCCCTCTCTCTGTCCCCCCTCTCTCTGTCCCCCTCTCTCTCTCTGACCCCCTCTCTCTCTGACCCCCTCTATCTCCCCCGCTCCCTGTCCCCCTCTCTCTGCCCCCCTCTCTCGCTCTCGCCCCTCTCTCTGTCCCACACTCTCTGTCCCACTCTCTCTGCCCCCACGACCCCTCTCTCTGTCCCTTCTCTCTCTCTGTTCCCCTCTCTCTATCCCCCTCTCTCTGTCCCCTCTCTCTCTGTTCCCCTCTCTCTATCCCCCTCTCTCTGTCCCCTCTCTCTCGCCCCCGCTCTTTGACCCCCTCTCTGTCACCCTCTCTCCCTGCCCCCTCTCTCTCTGTCCCTCTCTCTCTATCCCCATCTTACTGCCCCCTCTCTCTATCTCCCGCTCTCTAACCCCTTCTCTGTCATCCTCTCTTTCTGCCCTCTCTCTCTGCCCCCTCTCTCTCTGCCCCCTCTCTCTCTGCCCCCTCTCTCTCTGCCCCCCTCTCTCTGTCCCCCTCTCTCTATCCCCCTCTCACTGCACCCTCTCTCTCTCTCCCGCTCTGACACCCTCTCTCTCACCCTTTCTCTCTGCCCCCACTCTCTCTGCCCCCCTCTCTGTCCCCCCACTCTCTGTCCCCCTCTCTCTGACCCCCTCTCTCTCCCCCACTCTGTACCCCTCTCTCTGTCTCCCTCTCTCTGCACCCCCTCTCTGTCACCGTCTTTCTATCCACCCTTCTCTCTGTTCCCCCTTTTGCTGTTCCCCCTCTCTCTGTACCCCTCTCTCTGTCCCCCCCCTCTCTGTCCCCCCTCTCTCTGTCCCTCCTCTCTCTCTGACCCCCTCCATCTCCCCCACTCTCTGTCCCCTGCTCTCTGTCGCCCTCTCTCTGACCCCCACTCTCTCTGTCCCCCCCTCTCTCTCTGACCCCCTCTCTCTCTGACCCCCTCTCTCTCTCTCTCCCGCTCTCTGACCTCCTCTCTGTCACCCTTTCTCTCTGCCCCCTCTCTCTCTGCCCCCACTCTCTCTGCCACCCTCTCTGCACCCCCACTCTCTGTCCCCCTCTCTCTGACCCCCTCTCTCTCCCCCACTCTGTGCCCCTCTCTCTGTCTCCCTCTCTCTGCCCCCCCTCTCTGTCACCGTCTTTCTATCCCCCTTCTCTCTGTTCCCCCTTTCTCTTTCCCCCCTCTCTCTTTCCCCCCTCTCTCTTTCCCCCCCTTTCTTTCCCCCCTCCCTCTGTCCCCCCTCCCTCTGTCCCCCCTCCCTCTGTCCCCCTCCCTCTGTTCCCCCCTCCCTCTGTTCCCCCCTCCCTCTGTCCCCCCTCCCTCTGCCCCCCCTCCCTCTGCCCCCCTCCCTCTGCCCCCCCCTCTGTCCCCCCTCTCTCTTTCCCCCCTCTCTCTCTGACCCCCTCTATCTCCCCCACTCTCTGTCCCCCGCTCTCTGTTGCCCTCTCTCTGACCCCCACTCTCTCTCTCTGAACCCCTCTATCTCCCCCACCCCCTGTCCCCCCTCTCTCTGTTACCCTCTCTCGCTGTCGCCCTCTCTCTGTCGCCCTCTCTCTGTCGCCCTCTCTCTGACCCCCACTCTCTCACACCCGCCTCTCCCTGTACCACCTC